>NC_057803.1:703240533-703267856 GCF_018294505.1 Triticum aestivum
CTCTCGTCCCTCCCTCCCTTGTCTCTGTTCTTGCAAATTGTAGGTGTTTTGAATAAAATAGAAGTAAGAAAACTTAGGGTAGAACTAGGGTAGCAAATTTTTTAGCAAGTGTTTAATAGAAATAGTTTATTTAGTAAGTGATTAATGATAACTAGTTTATTTATATTAAGTGCTTAATAGAACTGGTTTGTTTATTAAGTAGTTAATAAACTAGTTTATTTAGTAAGTAGTTAATAAAACTAGTTTATTTAGTGTTAGGATTGTATATAAGATATTTTCAAATGTTTTTTTCATATTTTGAACCATTGAAATGCAATGACCATCGATAAGTGGCCTATGTTTTGCCGGAGTGTTGATTAATTTCCATTCCAGCAAATCCCAAGTGCTCGATATGTCCTTTTTTAGCAAAGGTCATGCCGGATTTTTTGGGTTTTGCCGTCGAGTTATAATCTTTGAATTTTGAACACAGGAGATGTCTGATGACGATGGGATCCTGGAGTGCGGGTACTGCTACGATGACCGTGGTGTGTGCGACAGGTTTCCTCACCTGCAAAATGATAGGTTTTTCACCGTGAAGCTGGAAGAGACCTTCAATGTTTGTACGGTACGCAACGATAAGCATTTCATCGTAATAAATATCATCACTTGTGCTTATTTTGTTCAACGTGTAATTTATGGATTTTTTCAATTCGACTAATACATCCTATGCCATGCTAGACCATATGTATTGGAGAAGCTTGATTTTGGTTTGGATGACTTTGAGAATGTGCAGACGAGGAGGGCTCACTTAAGAACTAAATATGGTTATGAGTTTCTGGTTAAGTTCTACAATGCGATTCTCTAATTGGGAAGTTCTCTGCAAGGCATATGGATTAGAGGAGGAAATGTGAATAAGATTTGATATTTGTCCCGAAGATTATGATGATGATGATAATGTCGACATCTGGGTGGATGTCGATATGCCTCCAGTTCTACCTAGATGTGATTTTGTCAAACTTATTTGTTAAGTTTAGTAATTTATGTTGCTAATTTAAAAATAATTAGTGTTCGTCCGTACTAAACTTATTTATTTATAATTGTCAGCTTATTTCTTATCTTCAATAAATACTCGGAAGGTAGTAGACAGCACATACTACAACTATGATTCCAAGCTTAATTGTGAGGAGAAAGGTTATCTTGTCTCATTCATAGAAGATGTTGAGGCCTTCAAAACCAGTCACTCTATCAGCCCAAATTATACTAGATGCATGCCACTAGTCCATAAATTGCTTGATGGTAACTTCATTGCCAAAAACTTGGTAAGATTTTGTTAATGATGGTAACTACATTGCATACATTATTCTTAAGTAAACTACATTGCTAACTATATATGTTACTATTTTGTTTTTGAACAGAGGCTCCCGAAGCAGGTTGTGCCTGACATGCTATGTACCGAAGGTGATATGCATATGGTTAGCTTACAACCAACTCCTTCGGAGGCTTACCATACTGCATACTCGATTTCTCCAAATGATGGAAGAGTCAAAATCAAAGAATGGAGCAAAGTGATGAATGCGCACACGCAAATAATTAGAGACAAAATGAATATGCACAAGCCACAAGTTGGAGATAGGTTTATGTCCATTCTCCATTACGGTGAAGGACCAGTTTATCTGTTTTATGGTATTTTAGCTAGGATAGAGGAGTAGGTCCCAAGTATTAAGAACAATTAGTTTAGTGTTGATTATATATGACTACAATGTCTTAGACTTAATGTGATGATGACTAGGAGTAGTGATTATGAGTACTATGATGATGATGAGGAGTTGTTATTACAACTAGTGACGAAGTTGTTATATGATGTCTCATCATGGACGAAAATGATGATTATGAGGAGTTATATGACAATGATATATTATGATGATAAGTTGTTAATGATATTATGACGATGATGATAAGTTATTATGTCATTGGGTGAAAGAACCGCAAATTAGTTTCAAATGGATGGATCCAAAGTGACCATTGGTTACTTTGGATCCATGCACTTGAAACTAATCCAAGGTTCTTTCACCTGGTGATTTAATAACTCATTATGATGTTAAACAATCTCTAAATTGCTACTGTATGAAAAATTGTATACAAGTGTATGAATACGACCTAAAATTCAAAAGAAATGGAATATAGAATAATATTAGTAGCGGTTGTCGTCGAAAGGGCTACTAGTAATTAGCAGTGGCGATTGGCGTGGAAGGCGCTATTACTAAGAAGATATATCAGCAGCGCGTGCCAGCCGGCGCTACTGCTAAGCTTTAGTTGTAGCGCCTTATCAGTAGCGCCCTTACCCGCGCAACTGATAGGCCAAAAACCAGCGCTACTGCTATGCTTTTCCCTAGTAGTGTCTGTCCACTCGTCGTATACTCCTGGCATAGCACTTATTCGCCATCGATGATCTATGTACCTTCATCATCACATGAGTCGATGATATGCAACATATATAGTTGAGCAACATAAAGATACTTACTTGAAAAAAAAGAAGCAACATATCATCAGCATAAATAACAAAGTTTAGCGTACCCAAAATGCCCTAACTAGAGTGATCTTCGCTAGTTGAGGAGGAAAGTTTAATTACGTCACAAATAAAGTTTCGTCGTGCATAAGTCAAAGTTTCGTCATAGAGAAAGTATGGACTACAGACACATTGTCATATATCGTCAATCACTGCAACATGGCATGCCATCCATCCAAGTCAGGGAGATAGTCCCCGAGCATAGCGAAAGGCTTCTGGTCGAGGCGATGAGCAGCTACGCGTGTTCATACGTCTTCCCACTGAAGGAAATATGCCCTGGAGGCAATAATAAAGTTGTTATTTTACATTTCCTTATATCATGATAAATGTTTATTATTCATGCTAGAATTATATTAACCAGAAACTTGATACATGTGTGAATACATAGACTAGCTTGTTAAATAAAGATGGTTAAGTTTCCTAACCATGGACATGTATTGTCATTTGATGAACGGAATCACATCATTAGGAGAATGATGTGATGGACAAGACCCATCCGTTAGCTTAGCATATTGATCGTTCAGTTTTATTGATATTGCTTTCTTCATGTCATATACATATTGCTTTGACTATGAGATTATGCAACTCCAGATGCCGGAGGAATACCTTATGTGCTATCAAACGTCACAACGTAACTGGTTGATTATAAAGATACTCTACAGGTATCTCCGAAGGTGTTTGTTGGGTTGGCATAGATCAAGATTAGGATTTGTCACTACGAGTATCGAAGAGGTATCTCTGAGCCCTCTCGGTAATGCACATCATAAAAAACCTTGCAAGCCATGTGACTAATGAGTTAGTTGCAGGATGATGCATTACAGAACGAGTAAAGAGACTTGCCGGTAACGAGATTGAACTAGGTATCAAGATAACGACGACCAAATCTCGGCCAACTAACATACTGATGACAAAGGGAATAATGTATGTTGTCATTACGGTACGACCGATAAAGATCTTCATAGAATATGTAGGAACCAATATAAGCATCCAGGTTCCGCTATTGGTTATTGACTGGAGAGGTGTCTCTGTCATGTCTACATTGTTCTCGAACCCGTAGGGTCCGCACGCTTAACATTCGAGGACGACTTTGTATTATATGAGTTATGTGATTTGGTGACTGAATGTTGTTCTGGGTTCCAGATGACACATACATGACGAGGAGTCTTGAAATGATCGAGAAGTAAAGATTCATATATAGGACAATGATATTCGAACATCGGAAGTGTTCTGGGGGGTACCAGGTACATATCGGGTCAATGAAAGGGGTTCCGGGCAACCCCTCGGCAAATGTATGGGCCTAATGGGCCAAAAGGGGGACAGAACAGCCCCTAAGGGGCTGGTGCGCCCCCATATAGGCCAGAATAGGAGGAGAAGGAAAGAGGGAAAGAGAGAATGAAGGGGAGGGATTCGGCCTCCCCCTTCCTTCCCTCTCCCTCCCCCTTCCTCCCCCCTCCGGAACTTATGAAAGGGGGGGTGCCAAATTGGGGAGGCGCCCAAGTAGGATTCCTCCTACGTGGGGCACCACCTTGTCTTCCTCTCCTCCCCTCCAACCTATATGTATGTGGGGGCACTGCTAGAACACACACCAACAATTGTTAGCCGAGTGCGGCGCCCGCCCCCCCTCCAAAGTTTACGCCTCCGGTCATATCTTAGTAGTGCTTAGGCGAAGCTCCGCACGGATCCCTTCACCATCACCGTCACCACACCGTCTTGCTAACGGAACTCTCCCTCGACACTTTGCTGGATCAACAGTTCGAGGACATCGTCAAGTTGAATGTGTTCAGAACTCAAAGGTGTCGTACGTTCGGTACTTGATCGGTCGGAACGAGAAGAAGTTAGACTACATCAATAGCGTTGTCAAACGCTTCCGCTTTCGGTCTACGAGGGTATTTGGACACGCTCTCTCCCCCTCATTGCTATGCATCTCCTAGATAGATCTTGTGTGAGCATAGGATTTTTTTTGAAATTGCATGTACCTTTCCCAACAGTGCTTTCAGAGCCAGGTCTATGCTTAGATGATAGGCATGAGTAGAACACAAAAAGTTGTGGGCGGTGATAGTCATACTGCTTACCACCAACGTCCGTGCCAACCTTACATGACCACGTTCATGAGACCGGTTACACCGACAGACATGCAACTAGGTTTGCATAAAGGTGGCTGGTGGGTGTCTATCTCTCCAACTTTAGTTGAATCAAATTTGACTTCGGCTGGTTCTTGTTGAAGGTTAAAACAGAAAACTTGATGAACCGCCGTTGTAGTTTTGATGCATAGGTAAGAACGGTTCTTGCTAGAAGCCCGTGACGATGCATAGTTGTAGAAGCAATAATTGGCGAGACGACCAGGATGGTATGATGGAGATCAAAGTGTCAAGCCAGAGACGATGGAGATCATGACGATGCTTTGGAGATGGGGTTCAAAAGCACAAGATAATATCACATAGTTTGATTGCATCTGATGTTTATCTTTTATGCATCTTATTTTTCTTTGTATGGCGGTAGCATTATAAGATGATCCCTAACGAAATTTCGAGGTATAAGTGTTCTCCCTGAGTATGCGTCGTTGTGACAGTTCATTGTGCTGAAACACCACATGATGATCAGGTGTGATACGGTCTACGTTCACATACAGTGGGTGCAAGACAGTTTTGCACATGCGGAATACTCGGGTTAAACTTGACGAGCCTGGCATGTATAGACATGGCCTCGGAACACCAGAGACTGAAAGGTCAAACGTGAATCATGTAGTAGATATGATCAACATAGAGATGTTCACCATTGAAAACTACTCCATCTCACGTGATGATCGGACATGGTTTGGTTGATTTGGATCACGTATCATTTTGATGACTTGAGGGATGTCTATCTAAGTGGGAGTTCTTAAGTAGTTTGATTAAATGAACATAATTTATCATGAACTTAGTTCTAATAGTTTTTGCATATCTATGTTGTAGATCAATCGCCCGTGCTACCGTTTCCTTGAATTTTATGCATTCCTAGAGAAAGCTAAGTTGAAAGATGATGGTAGCAATTACATGGACTGGGTCCGTAACTTAAGGATTATCCAAATTTCTTCACAGAAGAATTATTCCCTTGATGCACCGCCAGGTGAAAGGCCTGCTGCCGGAGCAGATGCTAATGTTATGAACGTCTAACAAGCTTGCTTTGATGACTACCTGGTAGTTCAATGTGCCATGCTTTATGGCTTAGAATCGGCACTTCAAAGACGTTTTGAACGTCATGGACCATATGAGATGTTCTAGGAGTTGAAGTTAATATTTCAAGCAAATGCTCGAGTTGAGAGATATGAAGTCTCCAACAAGTTCTATAGTTGCAAGATGAAGGAGAACAGTTATGTCAGTGAACACATACACAAAATGTATGGGTATCATGATCACTTGACTTAGGTGGGAGTTAATCTTCCAGATGATAGTGTTATTGACAGAGTTCTTCAATCACTACCACCAAGCTACAAAGGCTTCGTGATGAACTATAATATGCAAGGGATGGATAATGATATGCAAGTTGCCACTCCCGTGAAGGGGAATCAAGGAGCATTAAGTATTGATGGTTAACAAGACCACTAGTTTCAAGAAAAAGGGAAAGGGGAAGAAGGGAAACTTTAAGAAGAATGGCATGCAAGTTGCCACTCCCGGGAAGTAGCCCAAAGCTGGACCCAAGCCTAAAAATGAGTGCTTCTACTGCAATGGGACTGGTCACTGGAAGCGGAACTACGCCAAGTATTTGGCAGATAAGAAGGATGACAAAGTAAACAGAGGTATATTTTATATACATATTATTGATGTGTACCTTACTAATGCTCATACTAGGACATGTGTATTTGATACTGGTTTGGTTGCTCATATTTGTAACTCAAAATAGGGGCTACGGATTAAACGAAGAGTGGCTAAGGACGAGGTGACGATGCGCATCGGAAATGATTCCAAGGTCTATGCGATCGGCGTCGGCACGCTACCTCTACATCTACCTTCGGGATTAGTTTTAGACCTGAAAATTTGTTATTTGGTGCTAGCATTGAGCATGAATATTATATCTGGATCTTGTTTAGTGAGAGATGGTTATTTATTAAAAATCAGAGAATAATCGTTGTTCTATTTATATCAGTAATATCTTTTATGGTCATGCACCCTTGAAGAGTGGTCTATTTTTGTTGAATCTCGATTTTGGTGATACACATATTAATAATATTGATGCCAAAAGATGCGAAGTTAATAATGATAGTGCAGCATATTTTTAGCACTGCCGTTTAGGTCATATTGGTGTAAAGTGAATGAAGAAACTCCATGCAGATGGGATTTTGGAATCACTTGATGATGAATCATTTGATACTTGCGAACTATGCCTCATGGGCATGACTAAAACTCCGTTCTCCGGAACAATGGAGCGAGCCAGTGACTTGTTGGAAATAATACATACCGATGTATGCGATCCGATGAGTGTTGAGGCACGCGGTGAGTATCGTTATTTTCTAACCTTCATATATGATTTAAGCAGATATGGGTATATCTACTTGGTGAAACACAAGTCTGAAACATTTGAAAAGTTCAAAGAATTTCAGAGTGAAGTGGAGAATCATCATAACAAGAAAATAAAGTTTCTATGATCTGATCGTGGAGGTGAATATTTGAGTTATACGAGTTTGGCCTTCATTTAAAACAATAAGGAATAGTTTCACAACTCACGCCACCTGAAACACCACATCATAATGGTGTGTCCGAACATCGTAACCGTACTTTATTAGATATGGTGTGATCTATGATGTTGCTTACCGATTTACCACTATCGTTTTGGGGTTATGCATTAGACACAGCTGCATTCACTTAAAATAGGGCACCGTCTAAATCTATTGAGACGACACCGTATGAGTTGTGGTTTGGCAGGAAACCTAAGCTGTCATTTCTTAAAGTTTGGGGTTGCGATGCTTATGTGCAAAAGCTTCAGCGTGATAAGCTCGAACTCAAATCGGATAAGTGCGTCTTCATAGGATACCCAAAAGAAATTGTTGGCTACACTTTCTATCATAGATCCGAATGCAAAATATTTGTTGCTAAGAATACATCTTTTCTAGAGAAGGAGTTTCTCTCGAAAGAAGTGAGTGGGAGAAAAGTAGAAGTTGATGAGGTAATTGTACCTTCTCTTGAATTAGAAAGTAGCTCATCACAGAAAACCATTCGCGTTATGCCTACACCAACAAAACAGGAAGATAATGATGATGATCATGAAACTTCACATCAAGTTACTACCGAACCTCATAGATCAAACAGAGCATGTTCCTCACCAAAGTGGTACCATAATCCTGTTCTGGAAGTCATGTTACTAGACCATGATGAACTTACAAACTATGAAGAAGCTATGATGAGCTCAGATTCCGATAAATGGCTTGAAGCCATGAAATCTAAGATAAGATCCATGTATGAGAACAAAGTGTGGACTTTGGTTGACTTGCCCGATGATCGGCGAGCTATAGAGAATAAATGGATCTTCAAGAGGAATACTAACGCTGATGGTAATGTTACTGTCTACAAAGCTCGACTTGTCGCAAAATGTTTTTGACAAGTTCAAGGAGTTGACTTGTCGCAAAATCTTTCTCCTGGCTGCTCGACTACAAGATTGTAAACTTTGCA
Organism: Triticum aestivum; assembly: GCF_018294505.1. Lineage (NCBI taxonomy): Eukaryota > Viridiplantae > Streptophyta > Magnoliopsida > Poales > Poaceae > Triticum > Triticum aestivum. The sequence goes on from NC_057803.1 coordinate 703,248,721, forward strand.
TTTTGAGAATGTGAAGGGGACTATACTTAGAGGGGGCATTGTAGCTGACATAGCCAGCATGCTCATCCCGCTACCAACATTTCTTGGTCGGGAAAGCATGGTAACAAAACTTATGTTGTGTCTATCACCAACTTTTCTTGGTCAAGAAAGATTGGTAACAGATCTTATGTTAAGTCTATTACCAATGTTTCCCTGTGAGGAAATACTGGTAATAGACCTTATGTAATTTCTATCGCTATGTTTTCTTTGTCAGGAAAGATTGGTAACAGAATCCGTCTGTGCTTTTTTTTAGAGCGCCTAGGGCAAATATCGTGATGCATGGGATGTCCGCTACTCCCGTGAAAAAACCCATGGTCTGTCATTAATTCGGCCTATGTGACCGATTCATCATCGTCCCAAAAAAAATGACGCGACCACTACGCATCCCCTGCCCCTCTTCTTCCACTCGTGCCCTAGGGGTAATCTCTGCACTGGCGAAGCCGAGGTGGACGGCGATGAGGGCGAACCACCCCCACCTTGCTTTAATTACACTATGGAGTAACATAATTACTTTGAGTGGTAATAGGCCTGGCAATAGACAGTTTGAGTAGTAACATATCATGAAGAGTACCGGAAGTAATTGGACAGTAACATGCCTTGAGAAGTAACAGTATTACTTTGAGTGGTAACAGGAATAGGAGTAACAGTAGACAGTTTGGTAGTAACATGTCATGCAGAGTAATAGAAGTACTTTGGACAGTTTAGCACATCACATCACTTTATGGCAAGGCAACCAAACTACTTAGTTTATTCCTTTTTTACTTTTCTCCTCTTCATGTTTTTGCACTATGTCAGCAATCACTTGAGGCTGTTCCACAGTATTTCTCTAATGGAGAAGAGGTGGACCAGTTTTGCTACCTTGTATCGTTTAGCCCTGTCCTGCAAATTGAAATGAAAAGGAGAGATAATGCAGGTTATATCCTGCAAATTGAAATGGAAAGGAGAGATAATGAAGGTTATGCACAATATTTTTTGCATCATGTACACTTAGAAAACTTTTGGCATATGTTCTGCTTTGTCACATGAAACAACGATAATGTAGAGTTGAAGTAGAAAATAAAACTATTGGAGTGTGAAGTTGGAAACATGCATGCTGTGATTTCCACTTCACATCAATGTAAAGAGGGGAAAGCTCTAACCGGCATCTTCATGTCCATGAGCATCTGATATCCATAGTACCGCTCAAGGATAAGCATAAATGCTAAACAACTGTCTTTTAACTTGGCATTGAGAATAGCAGTTGACACCCTTATTTTTGATATTTCATAAGAAAATGGAGAGACACAACCTTTTTGTAGAAAGGCTTTGCCTACCTGCTCCGTGAATATTAAGTTTGCAACCTCCCTAGCCCGTTTTGATTCACTGCTATGCACGAACAGAGACCTGGTATTTCATTCTAAAATCGACAAAAAACACAAAACATTCTTGCGGGTGAATGGTAGTACAAGATAGCTGCAAAAATTTACCTGTATTAGAATGTTGGTTGTATTATCATGTTTTGTCATTAGAATTCTGCACCACTTATAAAAATCTGCTCTTTTGTTTTTCTTTTCCGTGTTTGATTCCCTCATCAACAAACACTTTCACAACTTCCACGAACTCCATCCCTGGTCTGCACCATTTCGCTTATATACATGTTATTGTTCATGGATATCTTTATGAACAGAAAAACTTACTAGTTGTTGTGATGGAAAAGTTATTTTGTATTTGTTGCAACCTTTAATCACATCATCATGCTTGAGGCATTTGATGAATGCATTGATAATGCTTAGGGCATTGTCACTTTCCTTTAAGAACTTTACATGTTCGCCCCCCTTCATGATAGTCCCACACAATTTTAACATCTCATGATCATTGCTTCACGGAATAAAAACATGATATGAATATTAGTTAGTTAATCAATTAAAGCGACTCTCGACAAACTAGTGCTAATATCTATAAACTTATTAGTATGAATATCCATAAACTTACCATTCCGTTTTGACAAGTCGATAAACCTCATCATAGTCGATAGACCTCATCACAAAAGTAATGGGATCATTATACTTGACAGAAGGAACAACCATCCTCCTGACTGCTTTCACAACTGGTGTCTTTGCTGCAAACGAACTACACGATCTTGTGCTATGCTTAGGATTGGGTCTTGTCCATCACATCATTCTCCTAATGATGTGATCTCATTATCAATGACATCCAATGTCCATGATCAGGACACCATAACCATCTATTTATCAACGAGCTTGTCAACTAGAGGCTCACTGGGGACATGTTGTGGTCTATGTATTCACACATGTATTACAGTTTCCAGTTAATACAATTATATCATGAACAATAGACAATTATCATGAACAAAGAAATATAATAATAACCATTTTATTATTGCCTCTAGGGCATATTTCCAACAGTCTCCCACTTGCACTAGAGTCAATAATCTAGTTCACAGCACTATGTGATTGTAATGAATTCAACACCCATGGGGTTTGATCATATCTCGCTTGTGAGAGAGGTTATTAGTCAAGGTCTGAACCTTTCAGATCCGTGTGTGCTTTACAAATCTCTATGTCATCTTGTAGATGCAGCTACCATGCTCTATTTCGAGCTATTCCAAATAACTGCTCTACTATATGAATCCGGTTTACTACTCAGAACCATCCAGATTAGTGTCAAAGTTTGCATTGGCGTAACCCTTTACGACGAATTCTTTTACCACCTACATAATCGAGAAAATTCCTTAGTCCACTAGTTACTAAGGATAACCTTGACCGTTGTCCTGTGATCCATTCCTGGATCACACCCCCTTGACTGACTCATGGCAAGGCACACTTCAGGTGCGGTACACGGCATAGCCTACGTCTAAACCATAGGGAACGACCTTCGTCCTTTCTCTCTATTCTGCCATGGTCAGGTCTTGAGTCTTACTCAATACTCACACCTCATAACACAGCCAAGAACTCCTTCTTTGCCGATCTATTTTGAACTCCTTCAAAATCTTGTCACGGTATGTGTTTGTTTGAAAGTACTATCAAGCGATCTTGATCTATCCTTATAGATCTTGATGCTCAATGTTCAAGCAGCTTAATCTAGGTTTTCCATTGAAAAACACTTTTCAAATAACCCTATATACTTTCCAGAAACTCTACATCAATTCTGATCAATAATATGTCAACAACATATACTCATCGGAAATTCTATAGTGCTCCCACTCACTTCTTTGGAAATACAAGTTTCTCATAAACTTTGTATAAACCTGAAATCTTTGATCATCTCATCAAAGTGTATATTCCAACTCCGAGATGCTTACTCCAGTGCTTAGAAGGATTGATGGAGCTTTGCATACTTGTTAGCATCTTTCAGGATTGTCAAAACCTTCTGGTTGCATCACATACAACCTTTCCTCAAGAAAATTGTTGAGGAAACAATGTTTTGACATCGTATCTGCAAGATTTCATAAATAATGCAGTAACTCTTGTTATATCTCCAACAGACTCTTAGCATCGCTACGATGAGAAAGTCTCATCGCAGTCAACTCCTTGAACTTGTCGGAAAACATCTTAACGACAAGTCGAGCTTTCTTAATGGTGATACTTACCATCATTGTCCGTCTTCCTTTTAAAATCCATCTGTACCCAATAGCCTTACGACCATCAAGTAGTTCTTCCAAAGTCTATACTTTGTTTTCATACATGGATCCTCTCTGGGGTTTTACGGCCTCGAGCCATTCGTTGGAATCCGGGCCTACCATCGCTTCTCCATAGCTCATAGTGTCATTGTTGTCTAGCAACATGACCTCCAAGACAGGATTACGTACCACTCTGGAGTAGTACGTATCCTTGTCAACCTACGAGTTTTGGTAGTGACTTGATCCAAAGTTTCATGATTAATATCATCAGCTTCCACTTCAATTGGTGTAGGCGCCACAGGAACAACTTCTTGTGCCCTGCTACACACTGGTTGAAGTGATGGTTCAGTAACCTCATCAAGTCTCCACCATCCTCCCACTCAATTCTTTCAAGAGAAACTTTTCCTCGAGAAAGGACCCGTTTTTAGAAACAAACACTTTTGCTTCCGGATCTGAAATAGGAGGTATACCCAACTATTTTTGGTGTCCTATGAAGATGCATTTATCCTCTTTGGGTTCGAGCTTATCAGGCTAATACCTTTTTCACATAAGCGTCGCAGCTCCAAACTTTCAAGAAATGACAGCTTAGGTTTCTCTAAACCATAGTTCATATGGTGTCATCTCAACGGAATTACGTGGTGCCCTATTTAAAGTGAATGCAGTTCTCTCTAATGCCTAACCCATAAACGATAGTGTTAATTAGACAAGAGACATCATGGTATGCACCATATCCAATAGGGTGCAGTTATGATGTTCGGACACACCATCACACTATGGTGTTCCAGGCGATATTAGTTGTGAAATAATTTCCACAATGTCTTAATTGTGTACCAAACACGTAACTCAGATATTCATGTCTATGATCATATCATAGACATTTTATCCTCTTGTCACGACAATCTTCAACTTCACTCAGAAATTACTTGAACCTTTCAATAATTCAGACTTGTGTTTCATCAAGTAAATATACTTAGCATCTACTCAAATCATCTATGAAGTAAGAACATAATGATATCCACTGCATGCCTCAGCACTCATTGGACTGCACACATCAAAATGTATTACTTTCAACAAGTTGCTTTCTTGTTCCATCTTACTGAAAATGAGGCTTTTTAGTCATCTTGCCCATGTGGTATGATTTGCATGTCTCAAGTGATTCAAAATCAAGTGGGTCCAAACGATCCATCTGTATGGAGTTTCTTCATGCATATATACCAATAGACATAGTTCGCATGTATCAATCTTTTCAAAAACGAGTGAGTCCAAAGATCCATCAACATGGAGCTTCTTCATGCATTTTATATAAATATGACTCAAATGGCAGTGCCACAAGTATGTGGTACTATCATTTCTATCTTATATCTTTTGGCATGAACATGTGTATCACTACGATCGAGATTCAATGAACCATTCATTTTAGGTGCAAGACCATTGAAGTTATTATTCAAATAAACAGAGTAACCATTATTCTCCTTAAATGAATAACTGTATTGCAATAGACATAATCCAATCATGTCTATGCTCAATGCAAACACCAAATAACAATTATTTAGGTTTAACACCGGAAGTAATTGGACAGTAACATGCCTTGAGAAGTAACAGTATTACTTTGAGTGGTAACAGGAATAGGAGTAACAGTAGACAGTTTGGTAGTAACATGTCATGCAGAGTAATAGCAGTACTTTGGACAGTTTAGCACATCACATCACTTTATGGCAAGGCAACCAAACTACTTAGTTTTTTCCTTTTTTACTTTTCTCCTCTTCATGTTTTTGCACTATGTCAGCAATCACTTGAGGCTGTTCCACAGTATTTCTCTAATGGAGAAGAGGTGGACCAGTTTTGCTACCTTGTATCTTTTAGCCCTCTCCTACAAATTGAAATGAAAAGGAGAGATAATGCAGGTTATGTCCTGCAAATTGAAATGGAAAGGAGAGATAATTACGGTTATGCACAATATTTTTTGCATCACGTACACTCAGAAAACTTTTGGCATATGTTCTGCTTTGTCACATGAAACAAGGATAATGTAGAGTTGAAGTAGAAAATAAAACTATTGGAGTGTGAAGTTGGAAACATGCATGATGTGATTTCCACTTCACATCAATGTAAAGAGGGGAAAGCTCTAACCGGCATCTTCATGTCCATGAGCATCTGATATCCATAGTACCGCTCAAGGATAAGCATAAATGCTAAACAACTGTCTTTTAACTTGGCATTGAGAATAGCAGTTGACACCCTTATTTTTGATATTTCATAAGAAAATGGAGAGACACAACCTTTTTGTAGAAAGGCTTTGCCTACCTGCTCCGTGAATATTAAGTTTGCAACCTCCCTAGCCCGTTTTGATTCACTGCTATGCATGAACAGAGACCTGGTATTTCATTCTAAAATCGACAAAAAACACAAAACATTCTTGCGGGTGAATGGTAGTACAAGATAGCTGCAAAAATTTACCTGTATTAGAATGTTGGTTGTATTATCATGTATTGTCATTATAATTCTGCACCACTTATAAAAATCTGCTCTTTTGTTTTTCTTTTCCGTGTTTGATTCCCGCATCAACAAACACTTTCACAACTTCCACGAACTCCATCCCTGGTCTGCACCATTTCGCTTATATACATGTTATTGTTCATGGATATTTTTATGAACAGAAAAACTTACCAGTTGTTGTGATGGAAAAGTTATTTTGTATTTGTTGCAGCCTTTAATCACATCATCATGCTTGAGGCATTTGATGAATGCATTGATAATGCTTAGGGCATTGTCACTTTCCTTTAAGAACTTTACAAGTTCGCCCCCCTTCATGATAGTCCCACACAATTTCAACATCTCATGATCATTGCTTCACGGAATAAAAACATGATATGAATATCAGTTAGTTAATCAATTAAAGCGACTCTCGACAAACTAGTGCTAATATCTATAAACTTATTAGTATGAATATCCATAAACTTACCATTCCGTTTTGACAAGTCGATAAACCTCATCATAGTCGATAGACCTCATCACAAAAGTAATGGGATCATTATACTTGACAGGAGGAACAATCATCCTCCTGACTGCTTTCACAACTGGTGTCTTTGCTGCAAACGAACTACACGATCTTGTGCTATGCTTAGGATTGGGTCTTGTCCATCACATCATTCTCCTAATGATGTGATCTCATTATCAATGACATCCAATGTCCATGATCAGGACACCATAACCATCTATTGATCAACGAGCTTGTCAACTAGAGGCTCACTGGGGACATGTTGTGGTCTATGTATTCACACATGTATTACAGTTTCCAGTTAATACAATTATATCATGAACAATAGACAATTATCATGAACAAAGAAATATAATAATAACCATTTTATTATTGCCTCTAGGGCATATTTCCAACAGTCTCCCACTTGCACTAGAGTCAATAATCTAGTTCACAGCACTATGTGATTGTAATGAATTCAACACCCATGGGGTTTGATCATATCTCGCTCGTGAGAGAGGTTATTAGTCAACGGGTCTGAACCTTTCAGATCCGTGTGTGCTTTACAAATCTCTATGTCATCTTGTAGATGCAGCTACCATGCTCTATTTTGAGCTATTCCAAATAACTGCTCTACTATACGAATCCGGTTTACTACTCAGAACCATCCAGATTAGTGTCAAAGTTTGCATTGGCGTAACCCTTTACGACGAATTCTTTTACCACCTACATAATCGAGAAAATTCCTTAGTCCACTAGTTACTAAGGATAACCTTGACCGTTGTCCTGTGATCCATTCCTGGATCACACCCCCTTGACTGACTCATGGCAAGGCACACTTCAGGTGCGGTACACGGCATAGCCTACGTCTAAAGCATAGGGAACGACCTTCGTCCTTTCTCTCTATTCTGCCGTGGTCAGGTCTTGAGTCTTACTCAATACTCACACCTTATAACACAGCCAAGAACTCCTTCTTTGCCGATCTATTTTGAACTCCTTCAAAATCTTGTCACGGTATGTGTTTGTTTGAAAGTACTATCAAGCGATCTTGATCTATCCTTATAGATCTTGATGCTCAATGTTCAAGCAGCTTAATCTAGGTTTTCCATTGAAAACACTTTTCAAATAACCCTATATACTTTCCAGAAACTCTACATCATTTCTGATCAACAATATGTCAACAACATATACTCATCGGAAATTCTATAGTGCTCCCACTCACTTCTTTGGAAATACAAGTTTCTCATAAACTTTGTATAAACCTGAAATCTTTGATCATCTCATCAAAGTGTATATTCCAACTCCGAGATGCTTACTCCAGTCCTTAGAAGGATTGATGGAGCTTTGCATACTTGTTAGCATCTTTCAGGATTGTCAAAACCTTCTGGTTGCATCACATACAACCTTTCCTCAAGAAAATCGTTGAGGAAACAATGTTTTGACATCGTATCTGCAAGATTTCATAAATAATGCAGTAACTCCTATTATATCTCCAACACACTCTTAGCATCGCTACGAATGAGAAAGTCTCATCGCAGTCAACTCCTTGAACTTGTCGGAAAACATCTTAACGACAAGTCGAGCTTTCTTAATGGTGATACTTACCATCATTGTCCGTCTTCCTTTTAAAATCCATCTGTACCCAACAGCCTTACGACCATCAAGTAGTTCTTCGAAACTCTATACTTTGTTTTCATACATGGATCCTCTCTCGGGTTTTATGGCCTCGAGCCATTCGTTGGAATCCGGGCCTACCATCGCTTCTCCATAGCTCGTAGTTTCATTGTTGTCTAGCAACATGACCTCCAAGACAGGATTACGTACCACTCTGGAGTAGTACGTATCCTTGTCAACCTACGAGTTTTGGTAGTGACTTGATCCAAAGTTTCATGATTAATATCATCAGCTTCCACTTCAATTGGTGTAGGCGCCACAGGAACAACTTCTTGTGCCCTGCTACACACTGGTTGAAGTGATGGTTCAGTAACCTCATCAAGTCTCCACCATCCTCCCACTCAATTCTTTCAAGAGAAACTTTTCCTCGAGAAAGGACCCGTTTGTAGAAACAAAAACTTTTGCTTCCGGCTCTGAAATAGGAGGTATACCCAACTATTTTTGGTGTCCTATGAAGATGCATTTATCCGCTTTGGGTTCGAGCTTATCAGGCTAATACCTTTTTCACATAAGCGTCGCAGCTCCAAACTTTCAAGAAATGACAACTTAGGTTTCTCTAAACCATAGTTCATACGGTGTCATCTCAACAGAATTACGTGGTGCCCTATTTAAAGTGAATGCAGTTGTCTCTAATGCCTAACCCATAAACGATAGTGTTAATTAGACAAGAGACATCATGGTATGCACCATATCCAATAGGGTGCAGTTATGATGTTCGGACACACCATCACACTATGGTGTTCCAGGCGATATTAGTTGTGAAATAATTTCCACAATGTCTTAATTGTGTACCAAACACGTAACTCAGATATTCATGTCTATGATCATATCATAGACATTTTATCCTCTTGTCACGACAATCTTCAACTTCACTCATAAATTACTTGAACCTTTCAATAATTCAGACTTGTGTTTCATCAAGTAAATATACTTAGCATCTACTCAAATCATCTATGAAGTAAGAACATAATGATATCCACTTCATGCCTCAGCACTCATTGGACTGCACACATCAAAATGTATTACTTCCAACAAGTTGCTTTCTTGTTCCATCTTACTGAAAACGAGGCTTTTTAGTCATCTTGCCCATGTGGTATGATTTGCATGTCTCAAGTGATTCAAAATCAAGTGAGTCCAAATGATCCATCTGTATGGAGTTTCTTCATGCATATATACCAATAGACATAGTTTGCATGTATCACTCTTTTCAAAAACGAGTGAGTCCAAAGATCCATCAACATGGAGCTTCTTCATGCGTTTTACATAAATATGACTCAAATGGCAGTGCCACAAGTATGTGGTACTATCATTACTATCTTATATCTTTTGGCATGAACATGTGTATCACTACGATCGAGATTCAATGAACCATTCATTTTAGGTGCAAGACCATTGAAGTTATTATTCAAATAAACAGAGTAACCATTATTCTCCTTAAATGAATAACTGTATTACAATAGACATAATCCAATCATGTCTATGCTCAACGCAAACACCAAATAACAATTATTTAGGTTTAACACCAATCTCGATGGTAGAGGGAGCATGCGATGCTTGATCACATCAACCTTGGAAATACTTCCAACACACATTGTCATCTCACCTTTAGCTAGTCTCTGTATATTCCGTAGCTCTTTTACTTCGAGTTACTAACACTCAGCAACCGAACCGGTACCTTAATACCCTGGTGCTACTAGGAGTACTAGTAAAGTACACATTTAATATAATGTATGTCCAATACATACTTCTGTCAACCTTGCCAGCCTTCTCATCTACCAAGTATCTAGGGTAGTTCTGCTTCAGTGACCGTTCCCTCATTACAGAAGCACTTAGTCTCGGGTTTGGGTTCAACCTTGGGTTTCTTCACTAGAGCAGCAACTGATTTGTCGTTTCATGAAGTATCCCTTCTTGCGCTTGCCCTTCTTGAAACTAGTGGCTTTACTAACCATCAACAATTGATGCTCCTACTTGATTTCTACTTCCGCGGCGTCAAACGTCGCGAATAGCTCAAGGATCATCATATCTATCTCTGATATTTTATAGTTCATCACGAAGCTCTAGTAGCTTGGTGGCAGTGACTTTGGAGAAACATCACTATCTCATCTGGAAGACTAACTTCCACTCGATTCAAGTGATTGTAGTACTCAGACAATCGAAGCACATGCTCAATGATTTAGTTTGTAGGCCAAGAAACTTGTCAGAGGTCTCATACCTCTTGACGTGGGCACTAGCCTAAAATCCCAATTTCAGCCCTTGGAACATCTCATATGTTCCGCGACGTTTCAAAAATCGTCTTCGGAGCCTCAATTCTAAACCGTTTAACATTACTGAACTATCATGTAGTCATCAAAACGTGTATGTCAGATGTTTGCAACATCCACAGAGAACGTTTGAGGTTCAGCACACCGAGCAGCGCATTAAGGACATAAGCCTTCTACGCAGTAATGAGGACAATCCTCAGTTTATGGACCCAGTCCGCATAATTTCTACTATCAACTTTCGACTAAAATTTCTCTAGGAACATATCTTAAACAGTAGAACTAAAGCGTAAGCTACGACATAATTTGCAAAGTCCTTTTGAATATTTTCATGATAATTAACTTCATTTAATGAACTCCCACTCAGATAGACATCCCTCTAGTCATCTAAGTGATACATGATCCGAGTCAACTAGTCCGTGTCCGATCATCACGTGACACGGACTAGTAATCATCAGTGAACATCTCCATGTTGATCGTATCTACTATACGACTCATGTTCGACCTTTCGGTCTCTTGTGTTCTGAGGCCATGTCTGTACATGCTAGCCTTGTCAAGTCAACCTAAGTGTTTCGCGTGTGTAAATCTGGCTTACACCCATTTTATGTGAACGTTAGAATCTATCACACCCGATCATCACGTGGTGCTTAGAAACAACAAACTTTCGCAACGGTGCACAGTTAGGGGAACACTTTCTTGAAATTTTAGTGAGGGATCATCTTATTTATGTTACCGTCGTTCTAAGCAAATAAGATGTAAACATGACAAACATCACATGCAAATCATAAAGTGACATGATATGGCCAATATCATATTGCGCCTTTGATCTCCATCTTGAGGCACGGCATGATCACCTTCATCGCCGGAATGACACCATGATCTCCATCATCGTGTCTTCATGAAGTTGTCTCGCCAACTATTACTTCTACCACAATGGCTAACGATTTAGCAATAAAGTAAAGTAATTACATCACTTTATTCAATGACACGCAGGTCATACAATAAATTAAGACAACTCCTATGGCTCCTACCGGTTGTCATACTCATCGACATGCAAGTCGTGATTCCTATAACAAGAACATGATTAATATCATACATCACATATCATTCATCACATTCTTTTTGGCCATATCACATCACATAGCATACCCTGCAAAAACAAGTTAGACGTCCTCTAATTGTTGTTACATGTTTTACGTGGCTGCTATGGGTTTCTAGCAAGAACGTTTCTTACCTACGGAAAAGCCACAACGATGATATGCCAATTGATATTTACCCTTCATAAGGACCCTTTTCATCGAATCCGATCTGACTAAAGTGGGAGAGACTGGCACCCGCTAGCCACCTTTATGCAACAAGTGCATGTCAGTCGGTGGAACCTGTCTCACGTAAGCGTACGTGTAAGGTCGGTCCGGGCCGCTTCATCCCACAATGCCGCCAAATCAAGATTAGACTAGTAACGGTAAGCATATTGAACAAACCAATGCCCAAAACTACTTGTGTTCTACTCGTGCATAGAATCTACGCAATAGACCTGGCTCATGATGCCACTGTTGGGGAACGTAGCAGAATTTCAAAATTTTCTACGCATCACAAAGATCAATCTATGGAGATTCTAGCAACAAGAGAGGGAGAGGATGAGCATCTTCATACCTTTGAAGATCGCTAAGCGGAAGCATTACAAGAACACGGATGATGGAGTCGTACTCGCGGTGATTGAAATCGCGGATGATCCGATCTACCGCCGAACGGACGGTGCCTCCATGTTCAACACACGTACAGCCCGGGGACATCTCCTCCTTCTTGATCCAGGAAGGGAAGAGGAGAAGTTGAGGGAGAACTCCGACAGCACGACGGCGTGGTGGTGGTGGAGCTCGTGGTTCTCTAGCAGGGCTTCGCCAAGCACTACGAAGGAGGAGGAGATGTATGAGGAGGGAGGGGCTGCACTAGGGGAAAGGTCACTGCAGCCCTCTCTATCCCTCACTATATATCAGGGGAAGGGGGTGGAGGAGGCACCCTAGGGTTCCCTAGGGGAGGGGTGGCGGCCACAGGGGAAACCCTAGATGGGTTTGGGCGCTCCCACCCCTAGGAAACCTGCCCTCCAAGCCGGGAGGGGCGGCTGCCCTGGGGGACGCGCCCGCACCCCTCCTGGTTACGTGAGAGGGGTTGGGAGGGGCGCACAGCCCCTTTGTGGCTGGTGTGCCCCCTCCCATTGGCCCATAAGGCCCCCCAACACTTGCCGGGGCCTCCGAAACACCTTTCGGTCACGCTGGTCGTCACCCGGTACTCCCAGAACAATCCGGACTCCAATACCCTTCGACCAATATATCGATCTTCATCTCCGGACCATTCCGGAGTTCCTCGTCACGTCTGGGATCTCATCCGGGACACCGAACAACCTTCGGTAACCACATACTATTTCCCATAACAACTCTAGCATCACCGAACCTTAAGTGTGTAGACCCTACGGGTTCGGGAACCATACAGACATGACCGAGACATTCTCTGGCCAATAACCAACTGCGGGATCTGGATACCCATGTTGGCTCCCACATGTTCCACGATGATCTCATTGAATGAACCACGATGTCGGGGATTCAATTAATCTCATATACAATTCCCTTTGTCCATCGGTATGTTACTTGCCCGAGATTCGATCGTCGGTATCCCAATACCTTGTTCAATCTCGTTACCAGCAAGTCACTTTACTCGTTCCGTAATGCATGATCCCGCGACAAACTACTTAGTTACATTGAGCTCATTATGATAAAGCATTACCGAGTGGACCGAGAGATACCTCTCCGTCATACGGAGTGACAAATCCCAGTCTCGATTCGTGCCAACCTAACAGACACTTTCGGAGATACCTGTAGTGCACCTTTATAGCCACCCAGTTACGTTGTGACGTTTGGTACACCTAAGGAAATGATACTTGACATTAGGAAAGCTCTTAGCAAACGAACTACACGATCTTGTGCTATGCTTAGGATTGGGTCTTGTCCATCACATCATTCTCCTAATGATGTGATCCTGTTATCAATGACATCCAATGTAGATGGTCAGGAAACCATAACCATCTATTGATCAATGAGCTAGTCAACTAGAGGCTCACTAGGGACATGTTGTGGTCTATGTATTCACACATGTATTACGGTTTCCAGTTAATACAATTATAACATGAATGATAGAAAATTATCATGAACAAGGGAATATAATAATAACCATTTTATTATTGCCTCTAGGGCATATTTCCAACACACATGTCTACAAGAATAAAGTTGCATAGTAGACATCAAGCTCCCCGACGATCAAAACGAGGCTCGATGCATAGTTGGCGCTCTAAAGCCATTAAAGTGCATGAGGGTGAACTATATAAAAGAAGTACTACTGGAGTCCTCCAAAGGTGTATCTTCGAAGAGGAGGTAAGGCAACTCTTGGCGGAAATACATGTCGGTCTCGGTGGTCATCACGCCGCAGCCCGCGCCCTTGTAAGTAAGGCATTCCGGACAGACTTTTTCTGGCCTACGGCTCGAGCTGACGCTCAGGCCCTTGTCCAACGTTGCGTGGTCTGTCAGCTTTTCGCTAACCAAAGCCACATGCCTCCCACCGCATTAAAAACAATCCCCATTACATGACCCTTTGCGGTCTGGGGGCTTGACATGGTTGGACCCCTTAAAGGGTGAAGCCATAAAAAGAAGTACCTGCTGGTCATTGTGGATAAATTCACTAAATGGATAGAGGCCAAACCAGTAAAAACAGCTGAGGCCAGACCAGTGATTGACTTTATACCCGGCGTGGTCCACCATTATGGTGTCCCGCATAGTATCATCACTGATAATGGCTCTAACTTCATAGCTTATGAGGTGACAACTTGGTGCGCCAAGTTGGCATCAAACTTGACTTTGCATCCGTATATCACCCTCAAACAAATGGACAAGTCAAATGGGCCAATGGTCCGATCATGAGTGGCATTAAGCCCAGATTAGTGCACTCTTTATGAGAATCAAACAAGCATTGGGTTGAGGAACTCGATTCCGTACTTTGGGGACTCTGGACCACGCCCAATCGAACGACCAGATACACACCTTTCTTTATGGTGTACGGTGCAGAGGTCGTATTGCCCTGCGATATTATTCATGAATCACCTATGGTGCACAGGTACGAAGAGAAAGAAGCCGAACTAGATCGGCAGGACGACCTAGATGGACTTGAAGAGGAGCGGGACGTTGCCAAGGCCCGTTCCGCATTCTATCAGCAACAAGCCAAGCGTTATCGAAGCAGAGAAGTGCGGTCTAAAGCATACAATGTCGAAGAACTTGTTCTACGCCTCCCAGAGAAGAAAAAGGATAAGCTCAAACCCAAATGGGAGGGCCGCTTCATAATATATGAAGTCCTTACTGCACGAGCCTATCTCCTTGCAATGCAGAGGATAATCGCCTTGAGCCAAACCCATGGAACACCGCCCGGCTCCGATGATTTTACACATAGTTCGACCTCCTTAGGTTTCATTTTAAACTAGGCTTTTTATATTTTCTCTCCCCTTTTAATTTTTTCCCTGTTCTTCTAAAATGTATGTTCGGATCAACCGCATTATTGGGAGTACACATCTTTAAATGTATACACCCCACCATACATGGGGGCTTCTTTTAAAGAGGCATTCTATTAAATATCTTACAAGCTTCTTTTTTCTGTACTGTTTGTTGTTTCTGTACTGTTTGTTGTTTTTGCCAAGATGGGTTGCCTTCCTCCGGTGCTTATACCCTACGTTCCCGATTGTTTAGCTAGGGTGTAAAAGAAGCACCTCTGTGATTGTTACAACCGGGTTATCCGGACCTGTACCTCAGACGGGTGAATTTGAAAGCTAGCGTTCTTAAGGGAATAATTGGTCGGCACATATACAACAGACTGTTTCTGGAACAAACTATGAAATTGGCTGCCTCTACTTCAGATACGAGCCTAGCCCAAGGAAAGGAACCTCTAATAGAACTATTTTTCTTGGAAGATGTTTCTTACGTTAAACAGTAATATAACATTACTCCCCGAACACATTTTGTTTGTTCGAGCAATATGACCGGATTGCCTGGTTTCCGACAATACTAAATGTTTCTCAGTTAAAACATAGTATACGAAAACACTCCAACCTTTTCGTTCGGAGGTAGAAGCCGGAGGTCTGCGATGACAAAATCTTCATACAATCCGGCAGGAGATAAGTTCAGTCATAAAGTACATTGATACATCGAATATAACGCCTACTCATTTTCTACGCCATCTAGTAGACTATCTAATTCACAATCTTGTTGCGAAAATTTCGCTGCTGTCGTTACTTCGTGGTATACCAAGCTCATAGGAATTTCCTTCCCGTCAGGTCCTTGCGGTCCAACCCGGGCCATGTAGTTCGGATCAAGTCCGGTGTAGCATGTCTTCACCATCGTCCATGCCTCTCGTGCACCTTCACGACACACGGATGCCTTCCACAGCTTGAAGCGACGCCGAGCACCCTTGAACAGATCCGCCAATCACTCCATACTTTTCGGAGGGATGTGGACGAACATAAGGATTTGGCCATACTCTTCATGGCCTTCAGGGCACGCTCGTGCAGCTTTTCCAGCTCCTTTAAAACATCACTTTGCAGGCCGGACCCTTCCTCCTCGGGGCGGACGGTCAACATACCTGTATCAACTAAACTATAATACTCCGCATTATATGATTATATCAATAATCCAGATAGTTCACAAGTCATATACCGAATATGCCGCCCTTCAGCTTCTGGTTTTCCTATTGCGCCTCCAAGAGTTGAGCCTTTAAGCTCTTTATCTCTTCGACCTCCTTCTTAAATTATTCTACTAGTTTCTTATCTTTGCCAAAATGCATTGGGGCACTCTTCATTTCTTCAAGCTAGGTCCGGCTTGTCTCGAGCTCCTGGGACAATGCACCGTTCTTCTCCTTGAGAACCTGCGGACATAAACGATCCTCAAATTGGTTTGTTCCTACCGCCTTAAGTCCCAGGAGCTACTACTATCTATCTATTAAAATTTTTTACCTGCATCTCCTGCGAGAACACGCGAGCAACTCCTGTGAGTCCGTCCTGAGCAGCTCGGATATATGCCCCTACAAGGCTTAGAGCGGTAAACTCCGGCTCCGTTATGACAGGGGTGCGCAAGGCTTCTCTCAAGTGGCGATGATTCATCGCACTCTCAACTTCGGAGTTAGTGATGGGCATCTCATCCGGCTCTCTAACATGTAGCATGTTTTAACTTGTGACTCTAAATGCTTGGAGGTGCTACTGCCTTCCCTTCCCCCTGCAGCTCGCCGTGCTGCACATGGGCAGCCAAACAACCTCAAGTTCTTCGTTGCATGTTCTTCACTCCAAGTTCTCCTGTGAGGTCATCTCTGGTTTCGTTTTCCTTAACACTCGGCACGGGAATGATCTTTCAACTTCAAATCTGTCTGGACTGATAGTTCAAGTTATTTCGTATAGAAGGTCCAGACAATTAAAAGCAGCAGCAGCCCCTGATCATGTTTTTTATTTCTTATGAATTTGGCAAGAAGAGGAACCAATTACAAAAAAGTGATGGTGTGTGAAGTTTTGCATGTTATGACATTCTGAAATCTAAATGATTGTATGCCTTTTTCAAATCGAACCGTGGATTCGCACCAGATCGATGCATTCATCTTTGCTTGTATCTTGTATGCTTTTTTCAGTTCAGTTTGTAAGGTTTTTTCAACTCACATTGTAGCTTGTTTTCAGTTCAATGGATTCCAAAAAGGAAAAATTGCGTCTGAGTGATGAGTCAACTTCCTGTACTGATGTGCCACGAGCACTGGAGGACGCCAACCACCGGCACCACTGCTTCCTGACTTCCCGCTTTCCGTGCCACCCGTCCCCTCCTAGGACCCCACCACGGTGGTCTGTCTACCCACTTCCCAAGTGAGCCCATGCTCTTCTGCTCTTGACGCTTGAGCCACCTCCACTTCTTTTCTCAGTTCTAAAATTCCCAAAGCACCAGTACTATGTATCAGGATACACCATGTTACTTCTGCAAATTTCTCTTATGCTTGTATGTCCAAAAAATATACAACTGCTGCTTTTGATGTTTTAGTGCAGAGGAGGCTTAAAAATCAATGTTTCTCTAGTTGAAAATTTTGATGCTATATAGGTGCTTGTTAGGACTCGGGCACGAGCTAGTCCACTAGGGGTGCTGGCAGCCGCCCAAGTGGACTGTTGAGACCAGTACAAGTAGATTCGGGGGTCGCGGCCACCAACTTCACCAAGCGCTGCACAGCCCTCCAAGTCGAGCACGCGCACAGAGAGAACAAGAGCGCCTTTGCTTTGCACATTGCTTGGTCGTGCATGATTGCTGATGGATGCAGCAAGCGTTTTATTAGTTTGATCTTCTGCAAGACTCAATTTTGTCTCAGTATTCATGAATGCTAGCCGGCAATACGTCCAACATTCTTGTGGATTTGCGTGCAGCACACGTGCTACATGCTCAATGGTTGCACACTGCCACCATGGACATGCACACTGCTGCCTGAGCACGGCGCCGGCCAGCCTCTCCCTGACCGCGTGGCCGCCTAGCCTTCTCGCGACCGCGCCGCTGGCCGGCCTTCTCCTCGGAAGCTGATACACTTGGGCCTAACACTCTCACTACTAAGGAAAACTTTATACATTGAATCTTTCCAGCAACAGTCTTCAAAATACAACGCTACTGCTATTTAGCAGCAACGCGTTCAACAAAAATGCGCTGGTGAAAGAAAAATAGCAGTAGCGAATCCCATCTAAACCGTGCTACTTCTCTAATTGCCAGTACCAGTGCAGTCCAGCTAGTTATAGCAGTAGCGCCCTATAACAAACTGTGCTACTGCTATGGATGTTAACAGCAGTGCACTTCTATAAAACTCACTACTGCTAAGTTCAGCCCACAAGTTTAGTACCACCTCGCTCCGCGAACAGGGTGTTTACCACCTTAAATATGTTACTTCTCAAACTATCACAACCACTTGGTCTTCACTCAACTCTATGTGTAGAATTTGTGGTTGCAATATTAGTCTTCTCCGGTTCCTACTAGAGAGGACTCATATTGACAATTAAGATTGTTCACAAAAAGATCATTGATGGCCAATGTATTTTTGCATGCTTACACTTAGCAGTAGCGCTTTTAGTAGCAACGCACTACTGCTAGTCCAACTTAGCAGTAGTGTGCGTCCCTGCACAGCGCTACTGCTATTCTCATTAGTTGTAGCACGTTTTCGCACCCGCGCTACTACTAACCCTACCTTTTCCCCAAAAGTGCGGCCGACCCTCTCTCTCACTCACTCTCCCCCTCTCAGTCACTCTCGCCCACGCCAATAACCGTCATCATCCGTCATCGCCGCCGCTGTCGTCCGTCCGCCATTGAGGTACTCCCTCCTTCCGCCCCTCCTCCAACTGCGCCCTCCTCCCTCCTCCTCCCACCAAGCCCTCCTCTCTCCGCCTGCGTCCGCCCCCTCCTCCCTCTTCCGCCGGTAGCCCTCCTCCCACCGCCCCTCCCTCCTCCTCCTCCAGCCGGCCCCTCCCCCGCCTCGTCCG
>NC_057803.1:703267989-703268331 GCF_018294505.1 Triticum aestivum
TCCTCCCTCCCTCCCTTGTCTCTGTTCTTGCAAACTATAGGTGTTTTGAATAAAATAGAAGTAAGAAAACTTAGGGTAGAACTAGGGTAGCAGAATTTTTAGCAAGTGTTTAATAGAAATAGTTTATTTAGTAAGTGATTAATATAACTAGCTTATTTATATTAAGTGCTTAATAGAACTAGTTTATTTAGTAAGTGCTTAATAGAACTAGTATTAGTAAGTGCTAAATAGAACTAGTTTGTTTAGTAAGTAGTTAATAAACTAGTTTATTTAGTAAGTAGTTAATAAAACTTGTTTATTTAGTGTTAGGATTGTATATAAGATATTTTCAAATGTTTTTTT
>NC_057803.1:703268380-703273397 GCF_018294505.1 Triticum aestivum
GATTTTTTGGGTTTTGCCGTCGAGTTATAATCTTTGAATTTTAAACACAAGAGATGTCTGATAACGATGGGATCCTGGAGTGCGGGTACTGCTACGATGACCGTGGTGTGTGCGACAGGTTTCCTCACCTGCAAAATGATAGGTTTTTCACCGTGAAGCTGGAAGAGACCTTCGATGTTTGTACGGTACGCAACGATACGCATTTCATCGTAATAAATATCATCACTTGTGCTTCTTTTGTTCAAAGTGTAATTTATGGATTTTTTCAATTCGACTAATACATCCTATGCCATGCTAGACCATATGTATTGGAGAAGCTTGATTTTGTTTTAGATGACTTTGAGAATGTGTAGACGAGGAGGGCTCACTTAAGAACTAAATATGGTTATGAGTTTCTAGTTAAGTTCTACAATGCGGTTCTCTAATTGGGAAGTTCTTTGCAAGGCATATGGATTAGAGGAGGAAATGCGAATAAGATTTGATATTTGTCCCGAAGATTATGATGACGATGATAATATCGACATCTGGGTGGATGTGGATATGCCTCCAGTTCTACCTAGATGTGAGTTTGTCAAACTTATTTGTTAAGTTCAGTAATTTATGTTGTTAATTTAAAAATATTTAGTGTTCATCCGTACTAAACTTATTTATTTATAATTGTCAGCTTATTTCTTATCTTCAGGAAATACTCGGAAGGTAGTAGACAGCACATACTACAACTATGATTCCAAGCTTAATTGTGAGGAGAAAGATTATCTTGTCTCATTCATAGAAGATGTTGAGGCCTTCAAAACCAATCACTCTATCAACCCAAATTATAAAAGATACATGCCACTAGTCCATAAATTGCTTGATGGTAACTTCATTGCCAAAAACTTGGTAAGATTTTGTTAATGATGGTAACTACATTGCATATTCTTAAGTAAACTACATTGCTAACTATATATGTTACTATTTTGTTTTTGAACAGAGGCTCCTGAAGCAGGTTGTGCCTGACATGCTATGTACCGAAGGTGATATGCATATGGTTAGCTTACGACCAACTCCTTTGGAGGCTTACCATACTACATACTCGATTTCTCCAAATGATGGAAGAGTCAAAATCAAAGAATGGAGCAAAGTGATGAATGCACACACGCAAATAATTAGAGACAAAATGAATGTGCACAAGCCACGAGTTGGAGATAGGTTTATGTCCATTCTCCATTATGGTGAAGGACCGGTTTATCTGTTTTAAGGTATTTTAGCTAGGAGAGAGGAGTAGGTCCTAAGTATTAAGAACAATTAGTTTAGTATTGATTATATATGACTACAATGTCTTAGACTTAATGTGATGCTGAGTAGGAGTAGTGATTATGAGTACTATGATGATGATGAGGAGTTGTTATTATAACTAGTGACGAAGTTGTTATATGATGTCTCATCATGGACGAAAATGATGATTATGAGGAGTTATATGACAATGATATATTATGATGATAAGTTGTTAATGATATTATGACGATGATGATAAGTTATTATATCATTGGGTGAAAGAACCGCAGATTAGTTTCAAATGGATGGATCCAAAGTGACCATTGGTTACTTTGGATCCATGCACTTGAAACTAATCCAAGGTTCTTTCACCTGGTGATTTAATAACTCATTATGATGTTAAACAATCTCTAAATTGCTACTGTATGAAAAATTGTATACAGGTGTATGAATACGACCTAAAATTCAAAAGAAATGGAATACAGAATAATAGTAGTAGCGGTTGTTGTCGAAAGTGCTACTAGTAATTAGCAGTAGTGATTGGCGTGGAAAGCGCTATTACTAAGAAGATATATCAGTAGCGCGTGCCAGCCAGTGCTACTGCTAAGCTTTAGCTGTAGCGCCTTATCAGTAGCGCCCTTACCCGCGCAACTGATAGGCCAAAAACCAGCGCTACTGCTAGGCTTTTCCCTAGTAGTGTCTGTCCACTCGTCGTATACTCCTGGCATAGCACTTATTCGCCACCGATGGTCTATGTACCTTCATGTCATCACATGAGTGATGATATGCAACATATATAGTTGAGCAACAGAAAGATACTTACTTGACAAAAATAGAAGCAACATATCATCAGCATAAATAACAAAGTTTAGCGTACCCAAAATGCCCTAACTAGAGTGATCTTCGCTAGTTGAGGAGGAAAGTTTAATTACATCACAAATAAAGTTTCGTCGTGCATAAGTCAAAGTTTCGTCATAGAGAAAGTATGGACTACAGACACATTGTCATATATCGTCAATCACTGCAACATGGCATGCCATCCATCCAAGTCAGGGAGATAGTCCCCGAGCATAGCGAAAGGCTTCTGGTCGAGGCGATGAGCAGCTACGCGTGTTCATACGTCTTTCCACTGAAGGAAATATGCCCTGGAGGCAATAATAAAGTTGTTATTTTACATTTCCTTATATCATGATAAATGTTTATTATTCATGCTAGAATTATATTAACCAGAAACTTGATACATGTGTGAATACATAGACTAGCTTGTTAAATAAAGATGGTTAAGTTTCCTAACCATGGACATGTATTGTCATTTGATGAACGGAATCACATCATTAGGAGAATGATGTGATGGACAAGACCCATCCGTTAGCTTAGCATATTGATCGTTCAGTTTTATTGATATTGCTTTCTTCATGTCATATACATATTGCTTTGACTATGAGATTATGCAACTCCAGATGCCGGAGGAATACCTTATGTTCTATGAAACGTCACAATGTAACTGGTTGATTATAAAGATACTCTACAGGTATCTGTGAAGGTGTTTGTTGGGTTGGCATAGATCGAGATTAGGATTTTTCACTACGAGTATCGACGAGGTATCTCTGAGCCCTCTCGGTAATGCACATCATAAAAAGCCTTGCAAGCAATGTGACTAATGAGTTAGTTGCAGGATGATGCATTACAGAACGAGTAAAGAGACTTGCCGGTAACGAGATTGAACTAGGTATGAAGATAAAGACGACCAAATCTCGGCCAACTAACATACCGATGACAAAGGGAATAACGTATGTTGTCATTACGGCACGACCGATAAAGATCTTCATAGAATATGTAGGAACCAATATGAGCATCCATGTTCCGCTGTTGGTTATTGACTGGAGAGGTGTCTCTGTCATGTCTACATTGTTCTCGAACCCGTAGGGTCCGCATGCTTAACATTCGAGGACGACTTTGTATTATATGAGTTATGTGATTTGGTGACTGAATGTTGTTCTGAGTCCCAGATGACACATACATGACGAGGAGTCTTGAAATGATCGAGAAGTAAAGATTCATATATAGGACAATGGTATTCGAACACCATAAGTGTTCTGGGGGGGTACCAGGTACATATCGGGTCAACGAAAGGGGTTCCGGGCAACCCCTCGGTAAATATATGGGCCTAATGGGCCAAGAGGGGGACAGAACAGCCCCTAAGGGGCTGGTGCGCCCCAATATAGGCCAAAATAGGAGGAGAAGGAAAGAGGGAAAGAGAGAACGAAGGGGAGGGATTCGGCCTCCCCCTTCCTTCCATCTCCCTCCTCCTTCCTTCCTCCTCCGGAACTTATGAAAGGGGGGGTGCCAAATTGGGGAGGCGCCCAAGTAGGATTTGTAACACCCCAAAATTTTAACCTTGTTTTATTAATTTAAATTTTGCCAGGAAACTTAAACTTTTGTTTTCTGGATTTTCTTTTGATTTTAGAACCTTTCTTCCCTTTATTTTTATGGAGTTTTTACCTCAAGTGAAAAAACTTCCCAATTTTATTGGACTCATTTACCCTCTCAAATAAAACAATTCTTTTATTAGTAGGATTATTTATATAATTATTTTTCCCCTGTGCTTGGATTCTCTAAATTGGTTTTCATAAGTTTTAGGGTTCCAATTGCACTGCAACCCTTTCATAAATCCATTCAAAAATTCCACCAAAAATTGGAGATGCCATGTGATGTTTTTAAATCTCTTTTATGCAAAAATATATTTCATTCATTGAATATTTTGAGTTCTACACCTAGTTTTCAAATCCGGTCCAGTGGGCAGTTTTGCACTACAACCTATTTAAATATTTCTTTAAAGCTTCCACCAAAATTTTGGGATGTCAACAGGAGTATATTAACTAACTTTTTGCAAAAACCCAGTCTTGTTCTTTGAAAAATTTGAGTGAATCAACCTCATTTCCATTCTGGTCCAACTTGATGATTTGTACTACAACTATATTTTAACTTGCTCCTTTTGCTGTGATTTCCTTTTCCTACTTGTAGTCCTCCCTGAAAAACCCTTAAGCCCAAGAGCATGAACCCATTGGGAGAATTTTGGTCCATGCATTGATGCCATTTACCTTCTGTCCAGAACTGAAGATTTGCAAAACTTGCACTAGCAAGTTTCTTCTTTTGGCAAAATAACCTCACCACCCTCTCTTTCATCTAAAGAGACCCCACTCTGGAAGATTTGAACACTCCAAGAAATGCCTAGGTGCATGTGGCATTCTGTCAAACAATTTATGGGCATGACCAGTTTTGACATGAGTTTTAGTTTGCACTATGAACTTGCTTCCCTTGCCTAACCACCTTGTCCATTAAACTCCCAGTTACTCCTAACCTAGGTCTGTTAAACCCCAACCTCACCCGAGACCTCTAGCTTGCCCTGGCATTTTGTCGAGCACGTCCCGTGCGTGCTCTGGGCGCGAGCAGAGCACGCGTTTTGCACGTGCCGCGCCCGAGCCCCCCGCGTCGCGCCCCTGGTTTTGCCCACACTGCAGAGTCGCGCCACGCACTCTCCCTCTCACCAGAACAAGCCAGGAGCTAGCCGCCACTGCCGCCCGATAGCCCCTGCTTAGGTCGGCACCGCCCGAGCCTCTCCCGCTCGCCACCTGCCCCTGGAGCAGCTCAGACTCATCCACAAGAGCGTCCTCTAGCTCTCGTCGCCGCCACGTCGCCCTGACCGCTACAGAGTGGCGGTTCGCCGGCGCCCTTATCCTCGGCCGCGGAACCGCCATGTATG
>NC_057803.1:703273599-703280160 GCF_018294505.1 Triticum aestivum
TCTCTCACTCCTACACCGATCCGCACGTAGCAGTTGGAAGACCAGAGGGGTCGTCTTCCTCATTTCCGGCAACCACAGCCGCCGCCACTGTCCCGGTCACTCCGGCGCCACCAGGGCCTCCCCCTCTCCACTCTCTTCACCATGAGCTCTCTCTCCCCCTCGTGAATCCATCCCCTGCTCAATTTTGATCGGGACACACCGCGAGAGAAAACCCACTCTGCCCGACGGCCACCGTCCGCTGCGGAGCTCGCCGCCGGCAGCTCCGTCCACCTCAGAGACCAAAGCGACTACCGGAGTGACCGCCTCGACCCCCTGAGCCCGCGGATGGCCTCGGTTTCCCAAACAGTGCCGCCGTTCGCCGGCGAGCATCGCCGGAGTCCCGCCTCCATTTGGGCAGAGGAAGAGGAGGGAGGGAAGACCAGTCAAACCTGAAAATTGGGCCAGGCGGGCCCACTGTCAGTGACTCACGCGCCGCCCACGCTGGAGTAAGTGGAAGCGTAAATTCAAAATGCGCCTTCGACGTGGTCAGTTCGAATCATTTTTCCTTTTTCTATTTTTTTTAAAACAAAATTTGACCACAACTTTGACTGCCTATAACTTTTTAAATATAACTCCAAATGAATTGATTCTTTTTCCTACCTCTCTCAAATATTGTCTAGTTTATTTTAAGATTTATTTCAAAATGTTTCAGACAACTTTTTGGTACTGTTTTTGAAACTATATTTGATTCAAAAATATTTTAAATAGGATTTTTGGAGAGAGGAGAAAGCTTTCAAAAGTTTTGGAGTGCACCCTACCTTTCCACACATTGAAGGCAAGCATTCTGAACCCTGGCATAATATTTTGCATGCATTGTTTGACACGATCATGACACCACCTCAATACTTAGAACTCGTTATTTTATGTGGTGATGTGATCATTTGCATGAGTGCTTATTGGAAATTTCCTTGCTGTTGGAAATGGACATGCATGTGATAGTGATCATCCTCATATGCCTTTCGTGCCTACCGGAAGGAAAACGGGAAAGTCTCTATCTTGGGTAGACCCGATCTTGTCCCCAGTTCCTCGTCGAGACGAGTGTGTCCGGCATGGCATGAGGGGTATGATGAGTGGTGATTCTGTCTGTTGGATGAAATATATTCATTATGCTAATCAAGCAAGCAATACTTAAACCTCCTGAGTCGACCATAGATCGAGTCTTGTTCCAGTAACCCACATACTTGTTTCGTACTACCACTCGTCTCTGCAACAAGTAGGGTATGGTTCAGTAAGTCTTCAACCCTTTTCTAGCACACACCGTACAGAGAGGCCATGGTGGAAGATAACGGTTGTAGCTGGTAGGCAGGCCACCTGGTCCGGGGGCATGGGTGTTTCCGATTGAGACCGAGAGGGGAGGCCACCCCTTAGAGCGCGCGATATAAATTTGATCCCATGCTACGCGAGGTTG
The DNA here is from genome assembly GCF_018294505.1 of Triticum aestivum. NCBI lineage: Eukaryota > Viridiplantae > Streptophyta > Magnoliopsida > Poales > Poaceae > Triticum > Triticum aestivum. Next base: position 703,275,047 of record NC_057803.1, read on the forward strand.
TAGCCACCCCACTTAGAGTTTTGCTTGATAGGTGTCGTGGGTGATTCCAGACACCGGTAACTTAAGCTGGTATGTGCAAGTTAGGTGTGTTTTCAACTAAAAGGCCGTAGACGGAATTAGTCCCGATGGACTAAAAGAATCCGTTACTCGTGGGTAAAGAGTACACCCTCTGCAGAGTTTAAACCTATTTGAATAGCCGTGTCCATGGTTAAGGATTACAGTTTGGGATGGGTCAAGTGTCGGTCTTAGTGTCGGTCTTCGGAGGAGAAACCGTTAAACCAGAACTGGGATCACGACTTCAGACTTGTGAGGACCATGATTATTATTTTGTTATGGACTAACCCATTATATTATTTGAATTATCGAGTATCCCTGGGATGGTTCTAACTCCTGGATATTCACTGTGATTATTGATAAGCCCTTTACGTGGTGTCGCTGAGACGCCCGACTGTGGCATGCTTGTTATTTATTTACTTTATAAGCCCTTTATGTGGTGTCGCTGAGACGCCCGACTGTGGAATGCTTGTTATTTATTTACTTTATAAGCCCTTTATGTGGTGTCGCTGAAACGCCTGACTGTGGCATGCTTGTTATTCATTTACTTTATAAGCCCTTTATGTGGTGTCGCTGAGACACCCGACTGTGGCATGCTTGTTATTTATTTTATAAGCCCTTTATGTGGGGTCGCTCAGACGCCCGACTGAGGCATGCCTGTTATTTACCATCAATTCGAGATGTCGCTTCTGACATCCGAATGGCACATTTTATTCTTACTCTGTCATTACATATTCATTGCTACCTATTAATAACCTACTTGCATGCATCAAGGATGTTATTTTTATGACTGACGTTGTGATCATAGAATATTTTCAGAGCATGATTATCGGTTGTTATATTATACATGTGTTCATAATGTTTGCGAGTACATTCAAAGTACTCACTCGCTTGTCCCTGGCTATTGTCTTGGCCAGATTTCTTGCGCGGAGAGGAGCGACCGTGATGACAGCCCCGGAACCTGCGCAACGGTGATAGCAGCCTCGCGAAGATAGGAGTTATCCTGGTCAGCTGTTCCTGTGGGAAATGGAGTCCCATAGACACTGATGATCCACAACCGCTTCCGCCATCAATTACTAGAAACCATTTGTTGTACTCACATACCAGAATGGTCTCGTACAACATATTTTGTGTTTTTTCTTGGAATTTCTGTATCAAGTTGGTGCCTCGTCAGCTAACAGTAATCCTGGGGCTGGTGAGCACAAAGGCCATTTTTTGGAAATCAATACCCGGAAAACTGGTCGCGACAAACTTGGTATCAGAGCCAGGCTGACCATTGGCTAATCCTATCTTAGCCAGGTCAAAAAACCTAGGTAAGCCAAACCACCAGACCTTCACCTAAACCCAGCCAAGCTTCTCGTGCAAGATAGCCACACAGTGACCCCGACACTTTTGGCAGTCGGTGCCTAACCTATCAACCCAGCCTGTCGATCACGCGCTAGTGACCGACGCCTGTTATGTCTCATTCGCAATCGTGCGACGGAAGACTTCGTTTCCTTTTTCTATAAAAAGGGCACGCTCGCCTCAACCCAGCACAGCACAGCCTCTACCCCAAACCGAGCCATAATGCCTGGCCCCGTCGTGCACAATGAGACCACACCAACCAACCTTGGAGGTTTTGTGACCATACTCGCAAACCTCACCTATCGTGCCTATGCGTTAGAAGAACCCCCAGAATATGTTCTGTACCAAGGATCCATGAGCGGTGAAAGCCGTCAATTCTGGGCCACTGTGCACATCTATGGTAGGGGTCTGTCGCCAGAACGCTCCTACAGCCACAAGCCATCCAGCTAGCTGCTCGAGAGGCTATAGTTCAACTCCGGCAGTTGTCGCCCAGAGTTAACTGTCGCTCGTTCTACTACTACCCCAGACGTGAAGGGTATGGTAGACCACCCCAGGTTGCCAACGGAGATCACGAGACGGATCCTGCGTTGTTACACCTAGTGCGATATGTAGGTGCACTAGAGGAACTGTTCGATCAAATCACCATTGATCTGATCACAGCTCGTGGAGAGCTGATTCGCCGAGCCCCGGCAAGGAGAGAAGATGAGCTCGACGCCGACAGCCCAGTCGTGCTGTTCGGACAACCAATTGAGACCTTGAGGTCACCCCCAGCCATCAACCAAGGCGCTTTGATGACCCCAGAAGTGCTTCGTCGCCTTTTGGGAGCACACTCCAATGGGATTGTGGCCAACAATCCCCGCGATGGTCATCATCACTACCCCGACCTGCAGTCCCTCAACCACCTCCAGCTAATCCCGACGGTGAGACCCGTGGAGAAGCCTCGACGTCCTCATGGCAGGCTTGTTTAGATATAAACGAGGTAGACTGAATCACTTGAGTAGTGCTGAGTCTCAGTGTATCCACGCCTTATAATCGTGTGACCTTGTGAATTAACGCAGCCTGTTGTTGTGCCTCTGTTTTAAATAGTAACCTTGCATGTTTATGTCAGCACGCAGTTGCATATTTTTCCGGGCACAGCTACCAAAACCAACCCCGACCCTTTGACCCTGACCCTTGGAGCTGAGCTGGCAAATTAATTACCTTTCACCACGGTAAATAACCAGCCCGGATGCTATATAAGAAGGCCACCTCGTGACCTTAACAAGCACCCCTCACCTCGTGCACCAACCTCACAACCTTCCTGCCATGCCGAGCCCTAGTATTTACCTGAGAACCCCAGATGCAACCCCGGGTAGTTTTGTCAAAATATTGTGGGACTTTACCTACGGTACCATGGGTTCTACCCAGCCACCCTAGTACGAGCTGTTCAAATCGAGGATCACCCCTTCCACCTCGAAATATTGGGCAGTAGTACACATCCCTCCCGTAAATCCAAACCAAGACCCAACGGAAGTTTCCTTCTTGGGGAAATCTATGTCGACCCCACTTATGGCCATAGAAGCGGCTGCACACAAAGCATTTGCCCGCCTTCGATTCGCGGTACCCTATGCCAGTGAAAGAGGATATTATTACTTTCCGAGCCGTGCAGCACCTAGAGAAGTAACATCTTTTCCCGGTGGACTGATTGAGAGAGACCCAGTACTGGCCAACCTGGTCCAGTACGTCGTCGCTCAAGAACGTTTGACCCAGCGAGTAATGGGATATATCCAGAGTCTCGCAGATTTAAATCCTCAGATCACCATCAGCAGACCACTGAGGCCCGACCAGGAGAGACACATTCATCGGCTGATCAATCCGCTTTCCCCGATAGAAGAGGAGTGCATCCCAGTACCAGAGACATTTTCTAGGGACCTCGTCCAGTTACCGTTTGCACTATAGACGTCGTTGCTGTGTTTATTATTGCAACATTTATTTATGCATTGTAACTTATTCGTGGTACCCCAAATTTGTGCGGCAAGTAAATTATTTAGTTTCTATTAATGTGAGTAGTTCTGTTGCGGTTTGACTCTAATATATTACTATTGTTCTCTCGCGAAAAATCCTGGAGTGAAATTTCTTTTCCCTGAGTTGCTGCATCGTATATCTTCTCACGACGTGGATTATTTTATTTCACACAGCACCATGGTAGCAGAATCACAGCCGCTCAAACACATACCCTGCTTGCAAAAACTCGTAACCGTGGAGTAGTTGTTTCTCAAAACAACTCTTAACAAATCTCAAGGACGAGATTTTTTTCTTAAGGGGGGTAGTTTTGTAACACCCCAAAATTTTAACCTTGTTTTATTAATTAAAATTTTGCCAGGAAACATAAACTTTTGTTTTCTGGATTTTCTTTTGATTTCAGAACCTTTCTTCCCTTTATTTTTATGGAGTTTTTACCTCAAGTGAAAAAACTTCCCAATTTTATTGGACTCATTTACCCTCTCAAATAAAACAATTCTTTTATCAGTAGGATTATTTATATAATTATTTTTTCCCTGAGCTTGGATTCTCTAAATTGGTTTTCATAAGTTTTAGGGTTCCATTTGCACTTAAACCCTTTTATAAATCCATTCAAAAATTCTACCAAAAATTGGAGATGCCATGTCATGTTTTTAAATCTCTTTTATGCAAAAATATATTTCATTCATTGAATATTTTGACTTCTACACCTAGTTTTCAAATCTGGTCCAGTGGGCAGTTTTGCACTACAACCTATTTAAATATTTCTTTAAAGCTTCTACACCTAGTTTTCAAATCTGGTCCAGTGGGATGTCAACAGGAGTATACTAACTAACTTTTTGCAAAAACCCAGTGTTGTTCTTTGAAAAATTTGAGTGAATCAAACTCATTTCCATTCTGGTCCAACTTGATGATTTGTACTACAACTATATTTTAACTTGCTCCTTTTGCTGTAATTTCCTTTTCCTACTTGTAGTCCTCCCTGCAAAACCCTTAAGTCCAAGAGCATGAACCCATTGGGAGAATTTTGGTCCATGCATTGATGCCTTTTACCTTCTGTCCAAAACTGAAGATTTGCAAAACTTGCACTAGCAAGTTTCTTCTTTTGGCAAACTAACCTCACCACCCTCTCTTTCATCTAAAGAGACCCCACTCTGGAAGATTTGACCACTCCAAGAAATGCCTAGGTGCATGTGGCATTCTGTCAAACACATTATGGGCATGACCAGTTTTGACATGAGTTTTAGTTTGCACTATGAACTTGCTTCCCTTGCCTAACCACCTTGTCCATTAAACTCCTAGTTACTCCTAACCTAGGTCTGTTAAACCCCAACCTCACCCGAGACCTCTAGCTTGCCCTGGCATTTTGTCGAGCACGTCCCGTGCGTGCTCTGCTCGCGCCTAGAGCACGCGTTTTGCACGTGCCGCGCCCGAGCGGCCGCGTCTCGCCCCCGGTTTTGCCCACACTGCAGAGCCGCGCCACGCACTCTCCCTCTCACCAGAACGCGCCAAGCAGCCCCTCGCCACGTCTTCGGCAAGCCAGGAGCTAGCCGCCACGGCCGCCCGAGCCTCTCCCGCTCGCCACCTGCCCCTGGAGCAGCTTAGACTCATCCACAAGGGCGTCCTCTAGCTCTCGTCGCCGCCACGTCGCCCTGATCGCTACAGAGCGGCGGTTCGCCGGCGCCCTTATCCTCGGCCGCGGAACCGCCATGGAT
>NC_057803.1:703281322-703285069 GCF_018294505.1 Triticum aestivum
AGGAGGCCACCCCTTAGAGCGCGCGATATAAATTTGATCCCATGCTATGCGAGGTTGTAGCCTCCCCACTTAGAGTTTTGCTTGACAGGTGTCGTGGGTGATTCCAGACACCGGTAAGTTAAGCTGGTGTGTGCAAGTTAGGTGTATTTTGAACTAAAAGGCCGTAGACGGAATTAGTCCCGATGGACTAAAAAATCCGTTACTCGTGGGTAAAGAGTACACCCTCTGCAGAGTTTAAACCTATTCGAATAGCCGTGTCCATGGTTAAGGATTACAGTCTGGGATGGGTCAAGTGTCAGTCTTCGGAGGAGAACCTATTAAACTAGAACTGGGATCACGACTTGAGACTTGTGAGGACCATGATTATTATTTTGTTATGGACTAACCTGTTATATTATTTGAATTATCGAGTATACCTAGGATGGTTCTACCTCCTGCATATTCACGGTGATTATTTATAAGCCCATTACGTGGTGTCGCTGAGACGCCCGACTGTGGCATGCTTGTTATTTATTTACTTTATAAGCCCTTTATGTGGTGTCGCTGAGATGCCCGACTGTGGCATGCTTGTTATTTATTTACTTTATAAGCCCTTTATGTGGTGTCGCTGAGACGCCCGACTGTGGCATGCTTGTTATTCATTTACTTTATAAGCCCTTTATGTGGTGTCGCTGAGACGCCCGACTGTGGCATGCTTGTTATTTATTTTATAAGCCCTTTATGTGGTGTCGCTTAGACGCCCGACTGAGGCATGCCTGTTATTTACCATCAATTCGACATGTCGCTTCAGACATCCGAATGGCGCATTTTATTCTTACTCTGTCATTTCATATTCATTGCTACCTATTAATAACCTACTTGCATGCATCAAGGATGTTATTTTTATGACTGACGTTGTGATCATAGAATATTTTCAGAGCATGATTATCGGTTGTTATATTATACCTGTGTTCATAATATTTGCGAGTATATTATACCTGTGCTCACTTGTCCCTGGCTATTGTCTTGGCCAGATTTCTTGCGCGGAGAGGAGCGACCGTGATGACAGCCCGAAACCTGCGCAACGGTGATAGCAGCCTTGCGAAGATAGGAATTATCCTGGTCAGCTATTCCTGTGGAAAATGGAGTCCCATAGACACTGATGATCCACAACCGCTTCCGCCATCAATCACTAGAAACCATTTGTTGTACTCACAGACCAGAATGGTCTCGTACTACATATTTTGTGTTTTTTCTTGGAATTTCTATATCAAGTTGGTGCCTCATCAGCTAACAGTAATCCTGGGGCTGGTAAGCACAAAGGCCATTTTCTGGAAATCAATACCCGGGAAACCGGTCGCGACAGGATTCCTCCTACGTGGGGCACCACCTTGGCTTCCTCTCCTCCCCTCCAACCTATATATATGTGGGGGGCACTACTAGAACACACACCAACAATTGTTAGCCGTGTGCGGCGCCCCCCTCCAAAGTTTACGCCTGTAGTCATATCTTAGTAGTGCTTAGGCGAAGCCCTGCACGGATCACTTCACCATCACCGTCACCACACCGTCTTGCTAACGGAACTCTTCCTCGACACTTTGCTGGATCAACAGTTCGAGGACATCGTCAAGTTGAATGTGTGCAGAACTCGAAGGTGTCGTACGTTCGGTACTTGATCAGTCAAAACGAGAAGTTTGACTACATCAACAGTGTTGTCAAACGCTTCCGCTTTCGGTCTACGAGGGTATGTGGACACGCTCTCTCCCCCTAATTGCTATGCATCTCCTAGATAGATCTTGTGTGAGCGTAGGAATTTTTTTTTTGAAATTGCATGTACCTTTCCCAACAGTGGTATCAGAGCCAGGTCTATGCTTAGATGATAGGCATGAGTAGAACACAAAGAGTTGTGGGCGGTGATAGTCATACTGCTTACCACCAACGTCCGGACCAACCTTACATGACCACGTTCATGAGACTGGTTACACCGACAGACATGCAACTAGGTTTGCATAAAGGTGGCTAGCGGGTGTCTATTTCTCCAACTTTAGTTTAATCAAATTTGACTTCGGCTGGTTCTTGCTGAAGGTTAAAACAGAAAATTTGATGAAACACCGTTGTAGTTTTGATGCGTAGGTAAGAACGGTTCTTGCTAGAAGCCCGTGACGATGCATAGTTGTAGAGGCAATAGTTGGCGAGACGACCAGGACGGTATGATGGAGATCAAAGTGTCAAGCCAGTGACGATGGAGATCATGACGATGCTTTGGAGATGGGGTTCAAAAGCACAAGATCATATCACATATTTTGATTGCATCTGATGTTTATCTTTTATGCATCTTATTTTGCTTTGTACGGCGGTAGCATTATAAGATGATCCCTTAACGAAATTTCGAGGTATAAGTGTTCTCCCTAAGTATGAGCCGTTGTGACAGTTCATTATGCTGAGACACCACATGATGATCAGGTGTGATACGTTCTACGTTCACATACAATGGGTGCAAGACAGTTTTACACATGCGGAATACTCGGGTTAAACTTGACAAGCCTGGCATGTACAAACATGGCCTCGGAACACCGGAGACTGAAAGGTCAAACGTGAATCATGTAGTAGATATGATCAACATAGAGATGCTCACCATTGAAAACTACTCCATCTCACGTGATGATCGGACATGGTTAAGTTGATTTGGTTCACGTATCATTTTGATGACTTGAGGGATGTCTATCTAAGTGGGAGTTCTCAAGTAATTTGATTAAATGAACATAATTTATCATGAACTTACTTCTAATAGTTTTTGCATATCTATGTTGTAGATCAATCGCCCGTGCTACCGTTTCCTTGAATTTTATGCATTCCTAGAGAAAGCTAAGTTGAAAGATGATGGTAGCAACTACATGGACTGGGTCCATAACTTAAGGATTATCCTCATTGCTTCACATAAGAATTATGCCCTTGATGCACCTCCAGGTGAAAGGCCTGTTGCCGGAGCAGATGCCAATGTTATGAACGTCTGACAAGCTTGCTCTGATGACTACCTGGTAGTTCAATGTGCCATGCTTTATGGCTTAGAATCGGGACTTCAAAGACGTTTTGAACGTCATGGACCATATGAGATGTTCCAGGAGTTGAAGTTAATATTTCAAGCAAATGCTCGAGTTGAGAGATATGAAGTCTCCAACAAGTTCTATAGTTGCAAGATGAAGGAGAACAGTTATGTCAGTGAACACATACACAAAATGTATGGGTATCATAATCACTTGACTCAGGTGGGAGTTAATCTTCCAGATGATGGTGTTATTGACAGAGTTCTTCAATCACTACCACCAAGCTACAAAGGCTTCGTGATGAACTATAATATGCAAGGGATGGATAATGATATGCAAGTTGCCACTCCCGGGAAGGGGGATCAAGGAGCATCAAGTATTGATGGTTAACAAGACCTCTATATTCAAGAAAAAGGGCAAGGGAAGAAGGGAAACTTTAAGAAGAATGGCATGCAAGTTGCGACTCCCGGGAAGTAGCCCAAAGCTGGACCCAAGCCTAAAACTGAGTGCTTCTACTTGGTGGGTATCGTTATTCTCTAACCTTCATATATGATTTAAGAAGATATGGGTATATATACTTGGTGAAACACAAGTATGAAACATTTGAAAAGTTCAAAGAATTTCAGAGTGAAGTGGAGAATCATCATAACAAGAAAATAAAGTTTCTATGATCTGATCCTGGAGGTGAATATTTGAGTTATACGAGTTTGGTCTTCATTTAAAA
>NC_057803.1:703285079-703287059 GCF_018294505.1 Triticum aestivum
CCAGGCCTCAAGCAACCTCTCTCATTCCCTCACCGATCCGCTTGTAGCAGTAGGAAGACCAGAGGGGTCGTCTTAATCATCTTTGGCAACCACAGCCGCCGCCACTGTCCCGGTCACTCTGTAGCCACCAGGGCCTCCCCCTCTCCACTCTCTTCACCAGGAGCTCCCTCTCCCCCTCGTGAGTCCATCCCCCTGCTCAATTTTGATCGGGACTCGCCGCGGGAGATAACCCACTCTGCCCGACGGCCACCGTCCGCTACGGAGCTCGCCGCCGGCAGCTCCATCCACCTTAGAGACCAAAGCGACTACCGGAGTGACCGCCTCGACCCCCTGAGCCAGCGGATGGCCTCGGTTTCCCGAACGGTGCCGCCGTTCACCGGCGAGCATCGCCGGAGTCCCGCCTCCGTTCGGACAGAGGAAGAGGAGGGAGGAAAGACCAGTCAAACCTGACCAGTGGGTTAGGCGGGCCCACTGTCAGTGACTCACGCGCCGTCCATGCTGGAGTAAGTGGAAGCGTAAATTCAAAATGCGCCTTCGACGTGGTCAGTTCGAATCATTTTTCCTTTTTCTGTTAAAAAAACAGATTTTGACCACAACTTTGACTGCCTATAACTTTTTAAATATAACTCCAAATGAATTGATTCTTTTTCCTACCTCTCTCAAATATTGTCTAGTTTATTTTAAGATTTATTTCAAAATGTTTCAGACAACTTTTTGGTACTGTTTTTGAAACTATATATAGATTCAAAAATATTTTAAATAGGATTTTTGGAGAGAGGAGAAAGCTTTCAAAAGTATAGGAGTGCACCCTACCTTTCCACACATTGAAGGCAAGCATTCTGAACCCTGGCATAATATTTTGCATGCATTGTTTGACACGATCATGACACCACCTCAATACGTAGAACTCGTTATTTTATTGGAAATTTCCTTGCTGTTGGAAATGGACATGCTTGTGATAGTGATCATCCTCATATGCCTTTCGTGCCTACCGGAAGGAAAACGGGAAAGTCTCTGTCTTGGGTAGACCCGAGCTTGTCCCTAGTTCCTCGTCGAGACGAGTGTGTCCGACATGGCATGAGGGGTATGATGAGTGGTGATTCTGTCTGTTGGATGAAATATATTCGTTATGCTAATCATGCAAGGAATACTTAAACCTCCTTAGTCGACCATAGATCGAGTCTTGTTCCAGTAACCCCCATACTTGCTTCGTACTACCACTCGTCTCTACAACAAGTAGGGTACTGTTCAGTAAGTCGTCAACCCCTTTCTAGCACACACCGTATAGAGAGGCCATGGTGGAAGATACCAGTTGTAGCTGGTAGGCAGGCCACCTGGTCCGGGGGCATGGGTGTTTCCGGTTGAGACGAAGAAAGGAGGCCACCCCTTAGAGCGCGCGATATAAATTTGATCCCATGCTATGCGAGGTTGTAGCCTCCCCACTTAGAGTTTTGCTTGACAGGTGTCGTGGGTGATTCCAGACACCGGTAAGTTAAGCTGGTGTGTGCAAGTTAGGTGTATTTTGAACTAAAAGGCCGTAGACGGAATTAGTCCCGATGGACTAAAAAATCCGTTACTCGTGGGTAAAGAGTACACCCTCTGCAGAGTTTAAACCTATTCGAATAGCCGTGTCCATGGTTAAGGATTACAGTCTGGGATGGGTCAAGTGTCAGTCTTCGGAGGAGAACCTATTAAACTAGAACTGGGATCACGACTTGAGACTTGTGAGGACCATGATTATTATTTTGTTATGGACTAACCTGTTATATTATTTGAATTATCGAGTATACCTAGGATGGTTCTACCTCCTGCATATTCACGGTGATTATTTATAAGCCCATTACGTGGTGTCGCTGAGACGCCCGACTGTGGCATGCTTGTTATTTATTTACTTTATAAGCCCTTTATGTGGTGTCGCTGAGATGCCCGACTGTGGCATGCTTGTTATTTATTTACTTTATAAGCCCTTTATGTGGTGTC
>NC_057803.1:703289288-703291194 GCF_018294505.1 Triticum aestivum
AGGTCTATGCTTAGATGATAGGCATGAGTAGAACACAAAGAGTTGTGGGCGGTGATAGTCATACTGCTTACCACCAACGTCCGGACCAACCTTACATGACCACGTTCATGAGACTGGTTACACCGACAGACATGCAACTAGGTTTGCATAAAGGTGGCTAGCGGGTGTCTATTTCTCCAACTTTAGTTTAATCAAATTTGACTTCGGCTGGTTCTTGCTGAAGGTTAAAACAGAAAATTTGATGAAACACCGTTGTAGTTTTGATGCGTAGGTAAGAACGGTTCTTGCTAGAAGCCCGTGACGATGCATAGTTGTAGAGGCAATAGTTGGCGAGACGACCAGGACGGTATGATGGAGATCAAAGTGTCAAGCCAGTGACGATGGAGATCATGACGATGCTTTGGAGATGGGGTTCAAAAGCACAAGATCATATCACATATTTTGATTGCATCTGATGTTTATCTTTTATGCATCTTATTTTGCTTTGTACGGCGGTAGCATTATAAGATGATCCCTTAACGAAATTTCGAGGTATAAGTGTTCTCCCTAAGTATGAGCCGTTGTGACAGTTCATTATGCTGAGACACCACATGATGATCAGGTGTGATACGTTCTACGTTCACATACAATGGGTGCAAGACAGTTTTACACATGCGGAATACTCGGGTTAAACTTGACAAGCCTGGCATGTACAAACATGGCCTCGGAACACCGGAGACTGAAAGGTCAAACGTGAATCATGTAGTAGATATGATCAACATAGAGATGCTCACCATTGAAAACTACTCCATCTCACGTGATGATCGGACATGGTTAAGTTGATTTGGTTCACGTATCATTTTGATGACTTGAGGGATGTCTATCTAAGTGGGAGTTCTCAAGTAATTTGATTAAATGAACATAATTTATCATGAACTTACTTCTAATAGTTTTTGCATATCTATGTTGTAGATCAATCGCCCGTGCTACCGTTTCCTTGAATTTTATGCATTCCTAGAGAAAGCTAAGTTGAAAGATGATGGTAGCAACTACATGGACTGGGTCCATAACTTAAGGATTATCCTCATTGCTTCACATAAGAATTATGCCCTTGATGCACCTCCAGGTGAAAGGCCTGTTGCCGGAGCAGATGCCAATGTTATGAACGTCTGACAAGCTTGCTCTGATGACTACCTGGTAGTTCAATGTGCCATGCTTTATGGCTTAGAATCGGGACTTCAAAGACGTTTTGAACGTCATGGACCATATGAGATGTTCCAGGAGTTGAAGTTAATATTTCAAGCAAATGCTCGAGTTGAGAGATATGAAGTCTCCAACAAGTTCTATAGTTGCAAGATGAAGGAGAACAGTTATGTCAGTGAACACATACACAAAATGTATGGGTATCATAATCACTTGACTCAGGTGGGAGTTAATCTTCCAGATGATGGTGTTATTGACAGAGTTCTTCAATCACTACCACCAAGCTACAAAGGCTTCGTGATGAACTATAATATGCAAGGGATGGATAATGATATGCAAGTTGCCACTCCCGGGAAGGGGGATCAAGGAGCATCAAGTATTGATGGTTAACAAGACCTCTATATTCAAGAAAAAGGGCAAGGGAAGAAGGGAAACTTTAAGAAGAATGGCATGCAAGTTGCGACTCCCGGGAAGTAGCCCAAAGCTGGACCCAAGCCTAAAACTGAGTGCTTCTACTTGGTGGGTATCGTTATTCTCTAACCTTCATATATGATTTAAGAAGATATGGGTATATATACTTGGTGAAACACAAGTATGAAACATTTGAAAAGTTCAAAGAATTTCAGAGTGAAGTGGAGAATCATCATAACAAGAAAATAAAGTTTCTATGATCTGATCCTGGAGGTGAATATTTGAGTTATACGAGTTTGGTCTTCATTTAAAA
>NC_057803.1:703292088-703317350 GCF_018294505.1 Triticum aestivum
TGTATGAGAACAAAGTGTGGACTTTGGTTGACTTGCCCGATGATCGGCGAGCTATAGAGAATAAATGGATATTCAAGAGGAATACTGACGCTGATGGTAATGTTACTGTCTACAACGCTCGACTTGTCGCAAAATGTTTTTGACAAGTTCAAGGAGTTGACTTGTCGCAAAATCTTTCTCCTGGCCGCTCGACTACAAGATTGTAAACTTTGCATTTTTCGAATGTGAAGGGGACTATACTTAGAGGGGGCATTGTAGCTGACATAGCCAGCATGCTCATCCCGCTACCAACATTTCTTGGTCGGGAAAGCATGGTAACAAAACTTATGTTATGTCTATCACCAACTTTTCTTGGTCAAGAAAGATTGGTAACAGATCTTATGTTAAGTCTATTACCAATGTTTCCCTGTCAGGAAATACTGGTAATAGACCTTATGTAATTTCTATCACTAAGTTTTGTTTGTCAGGAAAGATTGGTAACGTAATCTGTCAGTGCTTTTTTAGAGCGCCTAGGGCAAATATCATGATGCATGGGATGTCCGCTACTCCCGTGAAAAAACCCATGGTCTGTCGTTAATTCGGCCTATGTGACCGATTCATCATCGTCCCAAAAAACACGACGCGACCACTACGCATCCCCTGCCCCTCTTCTTCCACGCGTGCCCTAGGGGTAATCTCCCACTGGCGAAGCCGAGGTGGACGGCGATGACGGCGAACCACCTCCACCTTGCTTGAATTACACTATGGAGTAACATAATTACTTTCAGTGGTAATAGTCCTGACAATAGACAGTTTGAGTAGTAACATATCATGAAGAGTACCAGAAGTAATTGGACAGTAACATGCCTTGAGAAGTAACAGTATTACTTTGAGTGGTAACAGGAATAGGAGTAACAGTAGACAGTTTCGTAGTAACATGTCATGAAGAGTAATTGCAGTACTTTGGACAGTTTAGCACATCACATCACTTTATGGCAAGGCAACCAAACTACTTAGTTTTTTCCTTTTTTACTTTTCTCCTCTTCATGTTTTTGCACTATGTCAGCAATCACTTGAGGCTGTTCCACAATATTTCTCTAATGGAGAAGAGGTGGACCAGTTTTGCTACTCCCTCCTTCCATCTATATAGGGCTTAATGCGTTTTTTAAGACCGCCTTTGACTATTGACAAGATTAATAGTACATCACATGCACAATGTGAAAATTATATCATTGAAAGCTTCTTTCACACACGAATTTAAAGGTGTGCTTTGTGTAAGTTGCATGCCATATATTATTGTTGTAATATTTGGTCAAAGTTAGCCGCGAAAAATGCATTAGGCCCTATATAGATGGAAGGAGGGAGTACCTTGTATCATTTAGCCCTCTCCTGCAAATTAAAATGAAAAGGAGAGATAATGCAGGTTATGTCCTGCAAATTGAAATGGAAAGGAGAGATAATGACGGTTATGCACAATATTTTTTGCATCATGTACACTCAGAAAACTTTTGGCATATGTTCTGGTTTGTCACATGAAACAAGGATAATGTAGAGTTGAAGTAGAAAATATAACTATTGGAGTGTGAAGTTGAAAACATGCATGCTGTGATTTCCACTTCACATCATGTAAAGAGGGGAATGCTCTAACCGGCATCTTCATGTCCATGAGCATCTGATATCCATAGTACCGCTCAAGGATAAGCATAAATGCTAAACAACTGTCTTTTAACTTGGCATTGAGAATAGCAGTTGACACCCTTATTTTGGATATTTCAGAAGAAAATGGCGAGACACAACCTTTTTGCAGAAAGGCTTTGCCTACCTACTCCGTGAATATTAAGTTTGCAACCTCCCTAGCCCGTTTCGATTCACTGCAATGCACGAACAGAGACCTGGTATTTCATTCTAAAATCAACAAAAAACACAAAACACTTTTGCGGGTGAATGGTAGTACAAGATAGCTGCAAAAATTTACCTGTATTAGAATGTTGGTTGTATTATCATGTATTGTCATTAGAATTCTGCACCACTTATAAAAATCTGCTCTTTTATTTTTCTTTTCCGTGTTTGATTCCCTCATCAACAAACGCTTTCACAACTTCCACGAACTCCATCCCTGGTCTGCACCATTTTGCTTATATACATGTTATTGTTCATGGATATCTTTATCAACAGAAAAACTTACCAGTTCTTGTGATGAAAAAATTATTTTGTATTTGTTGTAGCCTTTAATCACATCATCATGCTTGAGGCATTTGATGAATGCATTGATAATGCTTAGGGCATTGTTACTTTCCTTTAAGAACTTTACAAGTTCGTCCCCCTTCATGATAGTCCCACACAATTTCAACATCTCATGATCATTGCTTCACGGAATAAAAACATGAAAAGAATATCAGTTAGTTAATCAATTAAAGCAACTCTCGACAAACTAGTGCTAATATCTATAAACTTATTAGTATGAATATCCATAAACTTACCATTCCGTTTTGACAAGTCGATAAACCTCATCACAGTCGATAGACCTCATCACAAAAGTAATAGGATCATTATACTTGACAAGAGGAACAACCATCCTCCTGACTGCTTTCACAACTGGTGTCTTTGCTGCTAATGAATTGGGGGATTGGTGACCATCTGCTCCGTCAACCATAGAAGGGTCAACCTGGTCACGACCCGAATCAGTCATCTCTATATCCTCTTGGGCATGTGTGCTCTCCTCCTGGTTAAAAACAGGGTTATTATGTGTTCTCTTTTTTGGGTGATGGGCATGAGATGTGCTCTCTTCTTGGTCTTGGGCATGTGTGCTCTCGTCCTGCTCAAGAACAAGGTTGCATGTGTTCTCTCTTTTGAGTGATGGGCATATGGGGTGTGCTCTCTTCCTGGTCATGAACGATGGTGTCCCGTGTTCTCTCTTCTGGGTGATGGGCATGAGGTGTGCTCTCTTCCTAGTCAAGAACGGGGTTGTCTTATGTGGTCTCTTCCTGGCAAGGAACGGGGTTGTCTGCCTGGATTATGACCATTCTCTAAGGCATCTTAGACATGAGGTTCGTCCTGCGAGACAAAATCCATGCTCTCTTCCTGGCGAGTGATGGGGTTGTCCTGGTTACTGCCTTCGTCACTCTTCTCTGAGGTATCTTGGGCATGAGGTTCGGGGTCTTCCTGGTTGCCTGAAGTGCGCCCTGCATTTTGGTCATTATCACTTATAAAATTTAGTGAGACAAAATCCTCATCCTCATCATCGGCTGGTTGGCGTTCAAGGTTTCTTCTATTCAAACGGTGACGGAGGAGGCCGATAGAATGCTCCTTGCGAAACTTCAACACATTTTCCTACATTTTTGAGGCATAAATCATTTGTTTCCGAATTTGAATATAAAAAAATTCAAAACAAGGCTAATGTTTACCGTATCGATGTTATATACCACCATCTCCTCGAACCCTTGGATATATAATAGAATATTATAGCCACAATAACGACTGCAATAATTGCAATAATAAGCGCTAAAAAGGGGGGTAAACACAGACTACGGTTCGTGTCATCCACTTGTTCTTTTGAGGTTCAAACTCTGGCTTTTCTACAACATAATCAAAAATGTTGATGTTGTGCTTAGTTCTTAAATATGTATCCAGTTTAGATAACACATCATGTGGCATGCTTTCATGCCTGCCTAGACAGGAGTTAAGGATATATTTCTTTTTTACCGTAATGGAAACGGCAACCAAGGAATAATGTTGAGAATGAGCTATAGGAATGAATATCTGGAAAAAATCTACTGTGAAAACTCATGACATTGAAATACAACGATCCAATAAATAATACACAAACCTGCGTCATGTCCTTCACTTTCTCTACTGTAAGCTGGGTGTCCAGATATTTAGTATCATCTTCTTGATGCAGCAAATCAACCTAGAATAATCAAAAGAGACGACAATCATAGGTACATGTTAGGGTTAGCATTTAAAGATAAGTACTTACAACAGAAAATTCTCCAAGGATAATTTTATCCTTCTAGCCCTTTGACCATAGGTGGCATACTAAGTGTATTATGTTTAATTGCATTTGGCCACATGGTTTGAAACAATCCACAAAAATAGACTCATGTATACGGTAGTCATCAATCTCTAATACAATACTGTCAGAGGTTCTTTCTAAAACATGTTTCTTGTACAAACTACCAACGCTATTGTCGTCAGAATTCTGATGATAGAATAAAAAAAGAGATTCTATTTAGCGGGAATTAAAGAAGAAAACAATAAAATACTGTCATCAGGTTCCTATCCAAAAATGAAATGTCATGGTTTAGAAACACAACGTGTATTGGGTGGTAACATAACAAACATAGGAGAGCAACCGTACAGATGGTCGTCACGCTTCCGCCCTCCCTAGGACACCAGAGGAAGAAACAACCGGCGTGTAGGGAGAGCAGACGCGCGACGACCATCTGTACCGTTGCTCGCCTATGTTTTTTATGTTACAACCCAATACATGTTGTGTTTCTAAACCATGCTATTTTATTTTTGGATAAGAACCTGATGATAATATTTTATTGTTTTCTTCTTTAATTACCGCTTACTAAAATCTCTTTCTTTATTTCTACTATCAAAATTCTGAAGACAATAATGTTGATGGTTTGTAGAAAAAACATGTTTTAGATAGAACCCGTGACAGTATTGTACTAGAGATTGATAACTACTGTGTACATGAGTCTACTTTTGTGGATTGTTTCAAACCATATGGCCAAATGTAATCAAACATACTACACTTATTATGCCAGCTACGATCAAAGGGCTGTAAGGATAAATCTATCCTTGGAGAATTTTATGTTGTAAGTACTTATCCTTAAACCCTAACCCTAAACTCTAACCTATACCTACGATTGTCGTCTCTTTTGATTATTCTAGGTTGATCTGCTGCATCAAGAAGATCAACCTAAATATTTGGACGCGTAGCTTACAACAGAGAAAGTGAAGGACATGACACAGGTTTATGTATTATTGTATCAGATCTTTATATTTCAATCTCATGAGTTTTGGCAATAGATGTTTTTTAAGATATTCATTCCTATAGCTCATTCTCAGCATTATTTCTTGGTTGCCAATTCCATTACGGTTAAAATAAATATATCCTTGACTCCTGTCCAGGGAGACATGAAAGTGTGGCACATGATGTGTCAACTAAACTGAATACATATTTAAGCACTAAGCACAACATCAACATTTCTGATAATGTTGTAGAAAAGTCAGAGGTTGAACCTCAAAAGAACACGTGGATGAGACAAACTATAGTCTGTGTTTACCACCTTCTATAGCACTGATTATTGTAATTATTGTTGTCGTGATTGTAGCTATCATGTTCTATTATATATCCAAGGGTTCGAGCAGATGGCGGTATATAACATCGATAAAGTAAACATAGAGCCTTGGTTTTAAGTTTTGATATATTCAAATTCGAAAACAAATGATTCATGCCTCAAAAATGCAGGAAAACATGTTGAAGTTCCACAAAGAGCTTTCTATCGGCCTCCTCCATCACAGTTTGAACAGAAGAAACCCTGAATGTCGAGCAGCTGATGACGAGGAGAACGAGGATGAGGATGAGGAGGAGGGTTTTGTCTCACTGAATTTTAGATATGATAATGCCCAAAATGCAAGGGGCACTTCAGGAAAACAGGAAGACCCTGAACCTCATGCCCAAGATACCTCAGAGAAGAGCGACGAAGGCAGTAACCAGGACAACCCCGTCACTCACCAGGAAGAGAGCATGGATTTAGTCTCTCAGGACGAACCTCATGTCCAAGATGCCATAGAGAATGATCACAATCCAAGAAGTAACCAGGACAAGCCCGTTCCTCGCCAGGAAGAGACCACACCAAACAAGCCCGTTCTTGACCAGGAAGACAGCACACCTCATGCCCACCAGCCAGAAGAGAGAATACAGGATAATGCTATTCTTGACCAAGAAAAGAACATACATGCCAAAGACCAGGAAGAGAGCACACCTCATGCCCATCACCTGGAAGAGAGAACACGGGACAACCATGTTCTTGAGAAGGACAAGGGCACACAGCCCAAGACCAGGAAAAGAGAACATCTCATGCCATTCACCTGGAAGAGAGAACACAGCACAACCCTGTTCTTGACCAGGAAGAGAGCACACATGCCAAAGAGGATATACAGATGAGTGATTCAGGCCTTGACCAAGTTGACTCTTCTATGGTTGAAGGAGCAGATAACCACAAATCCTCCAATTCATTAGTAACAAAGACACCAATTGTGAGAGTAGGCAGGAGGATGGTTGTTCCTCCTATAAGAATAATAATCTCATTACTTTTGAAGAATGTGAATTGTTGTCTTCTATTGGTTGTGATTAGGTCTACCGATTTGTCAAAGCAGAATGGTAAGTCTATGGATATTTATACTCACAACTTTATGAATATTAGCACTAGTTTGTTGAGAGTTGTTTTAATTGATTAACTGACTGATATTCATATCATGTTTTTAATCCATGAAGCAATGATCATGAACTGTTGAATGTGTGTTGGACTATCATGAAGGGGGGCAAATTTGTAAAGTTCTTTGGGGAAGGTGACAATGCCCTGAGCATTATGAATGCATTCATTGAATGCCTCAATCATGATGATAGGATTAAAGGCTCCAACAAACAGAATAATTATACCTCCATAAAAACTGGAATGTTTTTCTGTTGATAAAGTTATCCATGAACAATAACATGTATATAAGCCAAATTGTGCAGACCAGCGATGGATTCCTGGGAAGTATTGTGAAAGCGCTTCCTGATGACGGAATCAAACACCAAAAAGAAAAAGAAATAGAGCAGATTTACGTAAGTGATGCAGAATTCTAATGATAATACACATGATAATTTAATCCACATTCTAATGCATGTTAATTTTTGCAGCTATCTTGTCCTACCATTCACCATCAAGAATGGTTTGTGTTCTTTGTCGATGTTAGTATGAAAGACCAGATCTCTGTCGTGCATCACAGTGAATCGAAGCAATAGCATGCATGTTTCTAACTTCACACACCAAAAGTTTTATTTTCTGCTTCAACTCTACATTATCCTTCTGGAGTCATAGTTGTTTCATGTGATAAAGTAGAACATATGCCAAAAGTTTTCTGAGTGTACATGATGCAAAAAATACTGTGCTTAACCTGCATTATCTCTCATTTTCATTTCAATTTATAGGACATAACGTGCATTATCTCTCATTTTCATTTCAATTTGCAGAGCAAGGCTAAACGATACAAGGCAGCAAAACTGGTCCACCTTCTTCTCCATGAGAGAAATACTGTGGAGCAGCCTGAAATGATTGCTGACATAGTGCGAAAACATGAAGAGGAGAAAACAAAAAAAAGAAAAAAACCAAGAAGAAGTTTGTTTGCGTTGCAATAAACTGATGTGTTGTGCTAAACTATCCAAAGTACTACTGTTACTCTTCATGATATGTTACTACCCAAACTGTGTACTGTTACCACTCAATCCTGTTACCACTCAAAGTAATACTATTACTACAAAAGTCCTATTACAGTCCAAAGTACTCCTGGTACACTTCATTATATGTTACTACCCAAAATGTCTACTGTTACTCCTACAGGCCTGTTACCACCCAAAGCTATTCTATTACTCCATAGTGTAATTCAGGCGAGGAGGGGATGGTTCGCCGTCCACCTCGACTTCGGTGGTGCGACGATTACCCCTAGGGCACGAGTGGAAGAAGAGGGGCGGGGGATGCAAAGTGGTCGTGTCGGCTTTTTCTGGACGATGCGTACATTACAGAAAAAAACAATGTATCACTATACTTAACATGATTAGAGTTGACGAGGGAGAGGTAGGGGAAGGAGGAGAGAACAAAGCTAGTAGTGATGGGGGAGAAGCTGTTAGCTTTAATCTTGATGCATGTATCTGCATATTTAGTTTGCTTTTGTCATGTATGTAGGATAGGTTTAGACGAGTGGAGAAGGCGAGATGCCAAGGGGTCGTGCGATACGACGACGATGGCGAGATGCCGATGGTGGCGCCAGGTAGCGTGGCCGTGTGATGCGGCAAGTGCGACCAAGGCTGGAGCGTGGGACTCTACGATGCATGTTGAGTTGGCCTAGTCCTTTGGCCGTTAAGAGGAGGTTGAGCAAGGGCCGGGCATAGGCGTGCATGTAGTAGTGATTAGGCTGCATGCATGAGTTTGTTAGCCGGTGCTGCAGGTCCTGCGGATATTCAACGAAAGTTGGGGTCGTCCGTGCAGTACTGGCCGTAGGAAAAGGTCATGTGTTACTGGCCTGGGTTAGTGCGTGAGTGCATGGGTTAGTGGGTTAGTGTAGCCGGGTGTGGCGGCTGGCTTGGCAGGTCGGTCAATCACTTGTGTATATAAGCACTGCTTTGAGTTAATGAAAGAGTTGAAGCCTTTGAGGGCTGAGGCAAAATGTAGCCTATGTGATATTCACCGGGAGACAAGGCAAAGCTAGTTTCTCCTTGGTGAAGTGTGTGTCCGTGTGAGTTTTCCTCCATAGTGTGTTCTTGTGTGAGACAAGGAGATTTAAGCTGTGAGAGGCAGCAAGAGGTAGAAGAAGAAACGGCGCTGCGAGGAGGCGGCGGGCGCTGCGAGAGGGCGGCGCCAACAATTAATATCAGAGCCTTGTTGATCCGCGTCAATGGCGACGGCGACACGGCGGACTCCGTGTGAGGTGGAGGACATCGGCACGAGGTGGAGGCCGTCGGCGGCGAGAAGCCGTTGGTGGCCGATTGCGGTGTGATGCCGTCACAAAGAGACGCGGTGCGATGCTGCTAAGAAGATGTATGGCGGCGCGATGCCATCACTCGAGTCGATGCGATGCTGACGACGGTGGTGCGATGCCATCGTCATCATGGAGAGTTGGTGCGAAGCCAATGTTGTGGTGCGACGGTGCAAGATGATGACGGTGTGGCGATCGGCGCCGCGAAGGCGTCGTCCACGTCAAGAGATGGTCGTTGCATGCGGCAGGAGGTCGTGTTACACGGCACCGCGACAGCGCCGTCCACGGCAAGAAGGCGTGGTGATTGGCGTTGCGAGGGCGTCATCCACGACGACGAGATGGTCCATGGCAACTGGGGCCGTGACGGCGTCCACAACGGCAAGTGGCTGCGGCGCTGCGATGGCGTCGACAAGTGGTTGCGGGTGATCCGCATCGGAGATTGGGGAATCAAGATTAAGGGGGAAAATGTTAGCTTTAATCTTGATGCATGTATTTGCATATTTAGTTTGCTTTTGTCATGTATGTAGGATAGGTTAGAGAGTAGCTAGTCCGGTGAAGCTTCAGCAGAGACGAGTGGAGAAGGCGAGATGCCAAGGGGTCGTGCGATACGACGACGATGGCGAGATGCCCATGGTGGCGTGAGGCTGCAGTGTTGCGCGAGGCAGCGTGGCCGTGTGATGCGGCAAGTGCGACCAAGGCTGGAGTGTGGGACTCTACGATGCATGTTGAGTTGGCCTAGTCCTTTGGCCGTTAAGACGAGGTTGAGCAAGGGCCGGGCATAGGCGTGCGTGTAGTAGTGATTAGGCTGCATGCATGAGTTTGTTAGCCGGTGCTGCAGGTCCTGCGGATATTCAACGAAAGTTGGGGTCGTCCGTGCAGTACTGGCCGTAGGAAAAGGTCATGTGTTAGTGGCCTGGGTTAGTGCGTGAGTGCATGGGTTAGTGGGTTAGTGTAGCCGGGTGTGGCGGCTGGCTTGGCAGGTCGGTCAATCACTTGTGTATATAGGCACTGCTTTGAGTTAATGAAAGAGTTGAAGCCGTTGAGGGCTGAGGCAAAATGTAGCCTATGTGATATTCACCGGGAGACAAGGCAAAGCTAGTTTCTCCTTGGTGAAGTGTGTGTCCGTGTGAGTTTTCCTCCATAGTGTGTTCTTGTGTGAGACAAGGAGATTTAAGCTGTGAGAGGCAGCAAGAGGTAGAAGAAGAAGCGGCGCTGCGAGGAGGCGGCGGGCGCTGCGAGGAGGCGGCGGGCGCTGCGAGAGGGCGGCGCCAACAATTGGTATCAGAGCCTTGTTGATCCGCGTCAATGGCGACGGCAACGCGGCGGACTCCGTGTGAGGTGGAGGACATCGACGCGAGGTGGAGGCCGTCGGCGGCGAGAAGCCGTTGGTGGCCGGTTGCGGTGTGATGCCGTCACAAAGAGACGCGGTGCGACGCTGCTAAGAAGATGTATGGCAGCGCGATGCCGTCACTCGAGTCGGTGCGATGCTGACGACGGTGGTGCGATGCCATCGTCATCATGGAGAGTTGGTGCGAAGCCAATTTTGTGGAGCGACGGCGCAAGATGATGACGGTGTGGCGATCGGCGCCGTGAAGGCGTCGTCCACGTCAAGAGATGGTCGTTGCATGCGGCAGGAGGTCCTGTTACACGGCACCACGACAGCGCCGTCCACGGCAAGAAGGCGTGGTGATTGGCGTTGCGAGGGCGTCATCCACGACGACGAGATGGTCCATGTCAACTGGCGCCGTGACGGCGTCCACAACGGCAAGTGGATGCGGCGCTGCGATGGCGTCGACAAGTGGTTGCGGGTGATCCGCATCGGAGATTGGGGAATCAAGATTAAGGGGGAAAATGTTAGCTTTAATCTTGATGCATGTATCTGCATATTTAGTTTGCTTTTGTCATGTATGTAGGATAGGTTAGAGAGTAGCTAGTCCGGTGAAGCTTCAGCAGAGACGAGTGGAGAAGGAGAGATGCCAAGGGGTCGTGCGATACGACGACGATGGCGAGATGCCGATGGTGGCGTGAGGCTGCAGTGTTGCGCGAGGCAGCGTGGCCGTGTGAAGCGGCAAGTGCGACCAAGGCTGGAGCGTGGGACTCTATGATGCATGTTGAGTTGGCCTAGTCCTTTGGCCGTTAAGAGGAGGTTGAGCAAGGGCCGGGCATAGGCGTGCATGTAGTAGTGATTAGGCTGCATGCATGAGTTTGTTAGCCGGTGCTGCAGGTCCTGCGGATATTCAACGAAAATTGGGGTCGTCCGTGCAGTACTGGCCGTAGGAAAAGGTCATGTGTTAGTGGCCTGGGTTAGTGCGTGAGTGCATGGGTTAGTGGGTTAGTGTAGCCGGGTGTGGCGGCTGGCTTGGCAGGTCGGTCAATCACTTGTGTATATAAGCACTGCTTTGAGTTAATGAAAGAGTTGAAGCCGTTGAGGGCTGAGGCAAAATGTAGCCTATGTGATATTACCGGGAGACAAGGCAAAGCTAGTTTCTCCTTGGTGAAGTGTGTGTCCGTGTGAGTTTTCCTCCATGGTGTCTTCTTGTGTGAGACAAGGGGATTTAAGCTGTGAGAGGCAGCAAGAGGTAGAAGAAGAAGAAGCGGCACTGCGAGGAGGCGGCGGGCGCTGCGAGAGGGTGGCGCCAACAATTGGTATCAGAGTCTTGTTGATCCGCGTCAATGGCGACGGCGACGCGGCGGACTCCGTGTGAGGTGGAGGACATCGGCGCGAGGTGGAGGCCGTCGGCGGCGAGAAGCCGTTGGTGGCCGGTTGCGGTGTGATGCCGTCACAAAGAGACGCGGTGCGACGCTGCTAAGAAGATGTATGGCGGCATGATGCCGTCACTCGAGTCGGTGCGATGCTGACGACGGTGGTGCGATGCCATCGTCATCATGGAGAGTTGGTGCGAAGCCAATGTTGTGGTGCGACGGCGCAAGATGATGACGGTGTGTCGATCGGCGCCTCGAAGGCGTCGTCCACGTCAAGAGATGGTCGTTGCATGCGGCAGGAGGTCGTGTTACACGGCACCGCGACAGCGCCGTCCACGGCAAGAAGGCGTGGTGATTGGCGTTGCGAGGGCGTCATCCACGACGACGAGATGGTCCATGGCAACTGGCGCCGTGACGGTGTCCACAACGGCAAGTGGCTGCGACGCTGCGATGGCGTCGACAAGTGGTTGCGGGTGATCCGCATCGGAGATTGGGGAATCAAGATTAAGGAGGAAAATGTTAGCTTTAATCTTGATGCATGTATCTGCATATTTAGTTTGCTTTTGTCATGTATGTAGGATAGGTTGGAGAGTAGCTAGTCCGGTGAAGCTTCAGCAGAGACGAGTGGAGAAGGCGAGATGCCAAAGGGTCGTGCGATACGACGACGATGGCGAGATGCCGATGGTGGCGTCAGGTAGCGTGGCCGTGTGATGCGGCAAGTGCGACCAAGGCTGGAGCGTGGGACTCTACGATGCATGTTGAGTTGGCCTAGTCCTTTGGCCGTTAAGAGGAGGTTGAGCAAGGGCCGGGCATAGGCGTGCATGTAGTAGTGATTAGGCTGCATGCATGAGTTTGTTAGCCGGTGCTGCAGGTCCTGCGGATATTCAACGAAAGTTGGGGTCGTCCGTGCAGTACTGGCCGTAGGAAAAGGTCATGTGTTAGTGGCCTGGGTTAGTACGTGAGTGCATGGGTTAGTGGGTTAGTGTAGCCGGGTGTGGCGGCTGGCTTGGCAGGTCGGTCAATCACTTGTGTATATAAGCACTGCTTTGAGTTAATGAAAGAGTTGAAGCCGTTGAGGGCTGAGGCAAAATGTAGCCTATGTGATATTCACCGGAAGACAAGGCAAAGCTAGTTTCTTCTTGGTGAAGTGTGTGTCCGTGTGAGTTTTCCTCCATAGTGTGTTCTTGTGTGAGACAAGGAGATTTAGCTGTGAGAGGCAGCAAGAGGTAGAAGAAGAAGCGGCGCTGCGAGGAGGCGGCGGGCGCGGCGAGAGGGCGGCGCCAACAGAAGCAAGTGAGGTAGAGAGAGGGAGAGAGGGATTGGATAAGGTGGGTGTTGCGTCTTAGCAGCTGCGCTGGTTCAGACCCGATGCTGCTGCTAAGTGCCATAGCAGTAGCGCGGGATCTGTTGCCTGCGCTGTTGATAAGTGGTGCCCACCAGGTGGCATAGTGCAACCATAGCTGCAGTGTTGGGTTCGCTACCCATGAAACTACTATCGTTTAGCAGGAGCGCTAGGTATGTTGGTCATATTGCTAATATAGGTAGCCTGGTGGGTACGACGGGGACCACTTAGCACCAGCGTGGTTTGTATGCATGTGCAACTGCTACTGGATTACCTGTAGCGCATTTCCACCCCGCACTACTTTACAGTAGCAATAGCGCATGCCTGTTACCCGCGCTACAATTAAGCTTCTATGTATATGGTTTTACCTAGTACTGTAGGGTTCACATAGCTAGGTAACACCACATATTTAGAGCATCTCTAGAAGATCACGCAAATTGGGCCATCAGCTATAATAACCGCCAGTTTTCAAGATCTATCCCGTAAACCCGACCCGAATAGATACACCAAATTCGGCTGTCTCGTAAAATATTTTGTGGAATCCCGCATTCGTGAGCCCAATTCCTCTATATATATGGGATTTCCTTTGGCGGGAGGGTCAACCCCAACCGCTTTCCTAGAAGCCAAGTCCATGGCTTCCCGAGCTTCGCCAAATCGCACCGCTGCTGTTGCAAGCCGCAATCGCCACACGCAAGCTGCCACACATCGCGGCCACCGCCCGCGAGCTGCTGCACACCGGCGCCCCCGAGCAAGCTAGCTAGCTGCCACTATATCGTTAGCGAGCGAGCTAGCTAGCAGCCGCTGCGTCGCGAGCGAGCTATCTAGCCACCGCTGCCGTGAGCTAGCTGGCTAGCTTCTGCCGCCACCGCCAGCTAGACCACGTTGTCCTGGCCACGAATGCAAGCCCTTTCGTGTCCACGACCATGAGGAGCCAATTGGAATTTAATTTTCCCTTTTAAGGGGTTTTATACCATTTTGCAGGACCTTCTTGTAAATTTAAATACTGACTTGGTGGGTTTCACATTTGACCGAAAACAATTTTTACGGGATCTTTTCATTCGCGAGGTTCGTCGTGCAAACTTGGTTTACAGGATACCGTAAACCACTTTTATGGGACGAGCGTATACTGGATCTGCTAGAGATGCTCTTAACACCATTGGCCAAAGGTAGCTAGTAGAGTTGGACATAGAACCTACTCTTCTAAGCAGTATTGGAGCTTGGGTCGAATTCTATGGGGCAATGGGCAGGGGGCAAACAATATGTGTTTGGGGCTCATTTTCCTTGACATATGGGCCAAATAGTAATTGGTATACCAAAACTATCATGGATTGGGGTCACAACAAAGGTCGTGTAATGGGGCCTGACATACATATTAGTTACAATTCGTTATTGTAGCCTGGCATCCAATCAAAAGAGACGAAGTTCGTCGTTGGGTCATTGTCCAAATATTCCACTTGAGATTATTTGACTATATTCTAACTAAGGTACTCACGAGCCAGGTGGGGATCAAATAAAATAACACATTCACAGACTACGACACTACATTTATATGCAAGTCGCAATTTTTCAATCTCCACTAAATTCACCACAGACTAATCTCAGTCTCCATCATAGATCGAGGGGCATGTGTTCACTAATTTTACATAAGAATATACAACTAAATAAATACATACTAATGTGAAAATCTGAATGACATGATCGATACACCTAGATTAAAAGAGGTAAACGGAGATCATGAAGATATATCTAGTAGCATCAAAATATATACCTAACCTCAACAAAGCAGAACCTATATGTCATTAAGAGAAAGTCTAGCCAGCTGAATCAAACAGAAGGCCTTGAGTACTAGACAAAACTATAAAATAAGTTTAGATCTTACTTGCCATCAAGAAGATATAAATTCACCGAAGCAAACAATATAATACTTGTCAAAAGACGCCACATATTCTTCCTCTAGTTACGAACCTTGGAATAAGCTGGCCTAGATCAAAGCGTAGTATCAGAACCTACATCTTCTGCGTTTTGACACTAGCACAATCTGTTACAAGGTAAACACAAACGCTGGCATTCACACATGGATCTTTCAGTTAAAATTCACTATTAATATAGGCAAAAATTTGAACGTAACCAGTTGTAATATTATCCAAAACAGGAGATGCGAGACCTTCAACAGCTCTACAACAGCCAACGTGTTTCATGGCCCAAAACAAAATCCATCCGGAGCAACGATACGAGGCCGTAGGTACTGGATCCGAAGCAGACGCTGCCAAGGAAGGAAGGAGGAATTAAACAAGAACTCATGGGGAAACGTTAACAATCCGAGAGGGAGGGGAGGAAGACGAGGCGTTCACCCGATCGATGGATTGCAGTGAAAACGGGAAAGAAATCCTGGGCAATTAGTGGAGGGTTCTTGATCTGCGTCGCCGGGAAGGGAGCCCCCTTGGACTAGGCTGCTCGTGACGACGCTGGGACTAGGCGGGCTCGTGACGACATCGGGAGGTTTCCAAGGGGAATGGGGAGCGGTTCTTTGGTTATGTCCTCGTCGCCTTGTCGGTAAGAAGGGTGAGAGGCCGAGGGGTATTGGCGATGAGATTGGGAGTTCAGGCGGCGGCGGTCTACATCTCGGAGAAAGGAAGTGGAAGGGGGGAGGCGGCTGTTAGGTTAACGCGAGGGGCCGGGAAGGTGAAGCGCTGGGATCGCGTCCACATGCGTACCAATTCCTTTCCTTTTTCCTTTTAATTTGAGAAGATAAATACGTCATTATCTTTTCTTTACCTAATAATATTAAAAGGCGAGTGATGGGCGCCGGTGCGCCGGCCCAAATTTGGGCCGGTCGGTCGCTAGCTGCACAATCCGCGCGTGCATAACCGCAGGATCTGTTGTTCCTTCTCCATCCTCCTCGCACATCTCTCAGGCGAAAAAATAAGGAGCGCTCTCGACAGCACGCAACACCCTCCGCATCTTGCGCACCCGCACCCCCCGTCATAGCTCACCATCTTCGCCGGTTGCAGCTTGCTAGCGTCGTATCTCGCCGCCAGATAAAGGGTCCAGTAGTTCTCGTCCCATCGATGATTGTAGCAAAAACAAAATGACGGCTGTTGCTATCCGCGTTGCCGGTTCCAACAAAACCCAACGAAGCAACCCCCTGTTGTGGTGCCAGCAAAAACCAATGATGCATCTCCCCGTCATGCTGGTCCCATCGTAGGTTCCAGCAAAAAGAAATTGCCGGTTGCAGCAAAATTGGCACATGGTTCCAGCAAAAATCGTGATATGGTGGTAGCAAATTTTGAGGTTGGTCCCAGCAAAAATAAAAAACAATGGAAGCAAAAATGCAAAAACTTGGGAAATGTCTCGACAATCGAAACACGGGAGGTAGCAAAAATTGAAGTGGTTCCACCAAAACGAAACACCATTGGAAACAAAATTCTAAAAATTGGACGCTTCTTCTAGCAAAAGAAAAAATGTCTAATTGTAGCAAAAAAAGGATCTGGTTCGAGTAAACTAGAACGCCAGTGGTAGCAACGGTGGTAACAAAATTTTGAGCTAGTTCCAGCAATCCTAAAGAGCGGTGGTAGCAAAAAAAAAAAAAAATTGGGACGAAACCAAAAAACATTGGTAGTAGCAATTTTAGGTGTTGGTCCCAGCTTCTTGCTGCTGTACTTGTAGCACTTTAGCTGGGGGCGTTCTCGCCGTCTTGCTGGCTGTAGACCGCCTCGTTGGTGCAGTTGGGCGTCAGCGGCTAGCGGTGGCGGTCGTCGCCATTCTCAACGCTTGCCTCTGCTGCTTGCAGGCCCGCCAGATGTGGCATGCAGCTCCCCTTGCACAGCACCTCAACGCCTCATACTCCTGCCCGTGAGGAAGCAACTTCGTCTGGACGCAGTTGCATCAGCGGCCAGCGTAGGAACACCAGCCAGCGGTGGAAGGGGGCTTGCGTGGAGCGGGGTGCGGAGTGGACGAGAGCGAGATGAATTGGGAGATGGTGTGGCGGAGGGCTCTCGCTGGTGACGGGATGGAGGAAGGGAAGGGAAAGGGAGGGGATTGGATAGAGGATGGAGATGCACTGCGTTTGTGGATAAGAAAAGAGAAGCCGTGGAGGAGATAAGGCTCGTGGGCCTGCAGTGGACACGCGTGAGGGAGGAGACTGGTCGAGCGCTCAGCCGGTTGTCCGTTCCGAAACGTTTCCCATATTAAAAGACGGAGTGAAAGCTCTCCATCCGTCATCCCCTTTATATGCGTTAATTCTATCTATGTTAACTATGCAGATTAACGGTTGAGATTTAAAAGGACTTTTTTTTCTATCCTCTCTCTTCTCTATTAAAAAAGGCAGCCTTCCATTATCCGTCCTCTTCCGCCAAGCCCCGATCCACTTGTTTTTTTACTTAGAACGGAATGCTGCCCTGATTGATCTTGTTCCTTTTTTTGCACGGAACCCATCGATCTCTTGACCCCAAGGATCGATTTCTTAATTTTTTACCAAAGAAGTCTAGCCAGCCAGCGCACGGCATCAAACCAGCCCATAGAAGCCCAACCAGTGTAGCGCGATATGAGAGAAAGCCCAGACGACCCGCATAGGTGTAACGGCATATTTATCCTTTAATAGTTTTGGTGATTGATGACAATGTTTTTACGGACTAATCGTGTGCATGGAGCATTTCAGATATATTATGTTTAAATACAAGAAAATTTAGTGCCCCTCGAAGACTATTGAGGACGGCATTTCTCTACGTTTCTTTTCGGTGGATTTGAGTCGTAGGAAAGTCGTACTATTAAGAGGGGGTCTGCATTGGAAAGGTTTGGGTCAAATCAACACGTAGACGTTTGTCCCTTTTTGCACCTCATCGCCGGCATGACACCATGATCTCCATCATCGTGTCTTCATGAAGTTGTCTCGCCAACTATTACTTCTACCACAATGGCTAACGATTTAGCAATGAAGTAAAGTAATTACATCACTTTATTCAATGACACGCAGGTCATACAATAAATTAAGACAACTCCTATGGCTCCTACCGGTTGTCATACTCATCGACATGCAAGTCATGATTCCTATAACAAGAACATGATTAATCTCATACATCACATATCATTCATCACATTCTTTTTGGCCATATCACATCACATAGCATACCCTGCAAAAACAAGTTAGACGTCCTCTAATTGTTGTTACATGTTTTACGTGGCTGCTATGGGTTTCTAGCAAGAACGTTTCTTACCTACGGAAAAGCCACAACGATGATATGCCAATTGCTATTTACCCTTCATAAGGACCCTTTTCATCGAATCCGATCTGACTAAAGTGGGAGAGACTGGCACCCGCTAGCCACCTTTATGCAACAAGTGCATGTCAGTCGGTGGAACCTGTCTCACGTAAGCGTACGTGTAAGGTCGGTCCGGGCCGCTTCATCCCACAATGCCGCCAAATCAAGATTAGACTAGTAACGGTAAGCATATTGAACAAACCAATGCCCAAAACTACTTGTGTTCTACTCGTGCATAGAATCTACGCAATAGACCTGGCTCATGATGCCACTGTTGGGGAACGTAGCAGAATTTCAAAATTTTCTACGCATCACAAAGATCAATCTATGGAGATTCTAGCAACAAGAGAGGGAGAGGATGAGCATCTTCATACCTTTGAAGATCGCTAAGCGGAAGCATTACAAGAACACGGATGATGGAGTCGTACTCGCGGTGATTGAAATCGCGGATGATCCGATCTACCGCCGAACGGACGGTGCCTCCATGTTCAACACACGTACAGCCCGGGGACATCTCCTCCTTCTTGATCCAGGAAGGGAAGAGGAGAAGTTGAGGGAGAACTCCGACAGCACGACGGCGTGGTGGTGGTGGAGCTCGTGGTTCTCTAGCAGGGCTTCGCCAAGCACTACGAAGGAGGAGGAGATGTATGAGGAGGGAGGGGCTGCACTAGGGGAAAGGTCACTGCAGCCCTCTCTATCCCTCACTATATATCAGGGGAAGGGGGTGGAGGAGGCACCCTAGGGTTCCCTAGGGGAGGGGTGGCGGCCACAGGGGAAACCCTAGATGGGTTTGGGCGCTCCCACCCCTAGGAAACCTGCCCTCCAAGCCGGGAGGGGAGGCTGCCCTGGGGGACGCGCCCGCACCCCTCCTGGTTACGTGAGAGGGGTTGGGAGGGGCGCACAGCCCCTTTGTGGCTGGTGTGCCCCCTCCCATTGGCCCATAAGGCCCCCCAACGCTTGCCGGGGCCTCCGAAACACCTTTCGGTCACGCTGGTCGTCACCCGGTACTCCCAGAACAATCCGGACTCCAATACCCTTCGACCAATATATCGATCTTCACCTCCGGACCATTCCGGAGTTCCTCGTCACGTCTGGGATCTCATCCGGGACTCCGAACAACCTTCGGTAACCACATACTATTTCCCATAACAACTCTAGCATCACCGAACCTTAAGTGTGTAGACCCTACGGGTTCGGGAACCATACAGACATGACCGAGACGTTCTCTGGCCAATAACCAACTGCGGGATCTGGATACCCATGTTGGCTCCCACATGTTCCACGATGATCTCATTGAATGAACCACGATGTCGGGGATTCAATTAATCTCATATACAATTCCCTTTGTCCATCGGTATGTTACTTGCCCGAGATTCGATCGTCGGTATCCCAATACCTTGTTCAATCTCGTTACCAGCAAGTCACTTTACTCGTTCCGTAATGCATGATCCCGCGACAAACTACTTAGTTACATTGAGCTCATTATGATAAAGCATTACCGAGTGGACCGAGAGATACCTCTCCGTCATACGGAGTGACAAATCCCAGTCTCGATTCGTGCCAACCTAACAGACACTTTCGGAGATACCTGTAGTGCACCTTTATAGCCACCCAGTTACGTTGTGACGTTTGGTACACCCAAAGCATTCCTACGGTATCCGGGAGTTGCACAATCTTATGGTCTAAGGAAATGATACTTGACATTAGGAAAGCTCTTAGCAAACGAACTACACGATCTTGTGCTATGCTTAGGATTGGGTCTTGTCCATCACATCATTCTCCTAATGATGTGATCCTGTTATCAATGACATCCAATGTCCATGGTCAGGAAACCATAACCATCTATTGATCAATGAGCTAGTCAACTAGAGGCTCACTAGGGACATGTTGTGGTCTATGTATTCACACATGTATTACGGTTTCCAGTTAATACAATTATAACATGAATGATAGAAAATTATCATGAACAAGGGAATATAATAATAACCATTTTATTATTGCCTCTAGGGCATATTTCCAACACACATGTCTACAAGAATAAAGTTGCATAGTAGACATCAAGCTCCCCGACGATCAAAACGAGGCTCGATGCATAGTTGGCGCTCTAAAGCCATTAAAGTGCATGAGGGTGAACTATATAAAAGAAGTACTACTGGAGTCCTCCAAAGGTGTATCTTCGAAGAGGAGGTAAGGCAACTCTTGGCAGAAATACATGTCGGTCTCGGTGGTCATCACGCCGCAGCCCGCGCCCTTGTAAGTAAGGCATTCCGGACAGACTTTTTCTGGCCTACGGCTCGAGCTGACGCTCAGGCCCTTGTCCAACGTTGCGTGGTCTGTCAGCTTTTCGCTAACCAAAGCCACATGCCTCCCACCGCATTAAAAACAATCCCCATTACATGACCCTTTGCGGTCTGGGGGCTTGACATGGTTGGACCCCTGAAAGGGTGAAGCCATAAAAAGAAGTACCTGCTGGTCATTGTGGATAAATTCACTAAATGGATAGAGGCCGAACCAGTAAAAACAGCTGAGGCCAGACCAGTGATTGACTTTATACCCGGCGTGGTCCACCATTATGGTGTCCCGCATAGTATCATCACTGATAATGGCTCTAACTTCATAGCTGATGAGGTGACAACTTGGTGCGCCAAGTTGGCATCAAACTTGACTTTGCATCCGTATATCACCCTCAAACAAATGGACAAGTCAAATGGGCCAATGGTCCGATCATGAGTGGCATTAAGCCCAGATTAGTGCACTCTTTATGAGAATCAAACAAGCATTGGGTTGAGGAACTCGATTCCGTACTTTGGGGACTCTGGACCACGCCCAATCGAACGACCAGATACACACCTTTCTTTATGGTGTACGGTGCAGAGGTCGTATTGCCCTGCGATATTATTCATGAATCACCTATGGTGCGCAGGTACGAAGAGAAAGAAGCCGAACTAGATCGGCAGGACGACCTAGATGGACTTGAAGAGGAGCGGGACGTTGCCAAGGCCCGTTCCGCATTCTATCAGCAACAAGCCAAGCGTTATCGAAGCAGAGAAGTGCGGTCTAAAGCATACAATGTCGAAGAACTTGTTCTACGCCTCCCAGAGAAGAAAAAGGATAAGCTCAAACCCAAATGGGAGGGCCGCTTCATAATATATGAATTCCTTACTGCACGAGCCTATCTCCTTCGCAATGCAGAGGATAATCGCCTTGAGCCGAACCCATGGAACACCGCCCGGCTCCGATGATTTTACGCATAGTTCGACCTCCTTAGGTTTCATTTTAAACTAGGCTTTTTATATTTTCTCTCCCCTTTTAATTTTTTCCATGTTCTTCTAAAATGTATGTTCGGATCAACCGCATTATTGGGAGTACACATCTTTAAATGTATACACCCCACCATACATGGGGGCTTCTTTTAAAGAGGCATTCTATTAAATATCTTACAAGCTTCTTTTTTCTGTACTGTTTGTTGTTTCTGTACTGTTTGTTGTTTTTGCCAAGATGGGTTGCCTTCCTCCGGTGCTTATACCCTACGTTCCCGATTGTTTAGCTAGTGTGTAAAAGAAGCACCTCTGTGATTGTTACAACCGGGTTATCCGGACCTGTACCTCAGACAGGTGAAGTTGAAAGCTAGCGTTCTTAAGGGAATAATTGGTCGGCACATATACAACAGACTGTTTCTGGAACAAACTATGAAATTGGCTGCCTCTACTTCAGATACGAGCCTAGCCCAAGGAAAGGAACCTCTAACAGAACTATTTTTCTTGGAAGATGTTTCTTACGTTAAACAGTAATATAACATTACTCCCCGAACACATTTTGTTTGTTCGAGCAATATGACCGGATTGCCTGGTTTCCGACAATACTAAATGTTTCTCAGTTAAAACATAGTATACGAAAACACTCCAACCTTTTCGTTCGGAGGTAGAAGCCGGAGGTCTGCGATGACAAAATCTTCATACAATTCGGCAGGAGATAAGTTCGGTCATAAAGTACATTGATACATCGAATATAACGCCTACTCATTTTCTACGCCATCTAGTAGACTATCTAATTCACAATCTTGTTGCGAAAATTTCGCTGCTGTCGTTACTTCGTGGTATACCAAGCTCATAGGAATTTCCTTCCCGTCAGGTCCTTGCGGTCCAACCCGGGCCATGTAGTTCGGATCAAGTCCGGTGTAGCATGTCTTCACCATCGTCCATGCCTCTCGTGCACCTTCACGACACACGGATGCCTTCCACAGCTTGAAGCGACGCCGAGCACCCTTGAACAGATCCGCCAATCACTCCATACTTTTCGGAGGGACATGGACGAACATAAGGATTTGGCCATACTCTTCATGGCCTTCAGGGCACGCTCGTGCAGCTTTTCCAGCTCCTTTAAAACATCACTTTGCAGGCCGGACCCTTCCTCCTCGGGGCGGACGGTCAACATACCTGTATCAACTAAACTATAATACTCCGCATTATATGATTATATCAATAATCCAGATAGTTCACAAGTCATATACCGAATATGCCGCCCTTCAGCTTCTGGTTTTCCTATTGCGCCTCCAAGAGTTGAGCCTTTAAGCTCTTTATCTCTTCGACCTCCTTCTTAAATTATTCTACTAGTTTCTTATCTTTGCCAAAATGCATTGGGGCACTCTTCATTTCTTCAAGCTAGGTCCGGCTTGTCTCGAGCTCCTGGGACAATGCACCGTTCTTCTCCTTGAGAACCTGCGGACATAAACGATCCTCAAATTGGTTTGTTCCTACCGCCTTAAGTCTCAGGAACTACTACTATCTATCTATTAAAAATTTTTACCTGCATCTCCTGCGAGAACACGCGAGCAACTCCTGTGAGTCCGTCCTGAGCAGCTCGGATATATGCCCCTACAGTTCTTAGAGCGGTAAACTACGGCTCCGTTATGACAGGGGTGCGCAAGGCTTCTCTCAAGTGGCGATGATTCATCGCACTCTCAACTTCGGAGTTAGTGATGGGCATCTCATCCGGCTCTCTAACATGTAGCATGTTTTAACTTGTGACTCTAAATGCTTGGAGGTGCTACTGCCTTCCCTTCCCCCTGCAGCTCGCCGTGCTGCACATGGGCTGCCAAACAACCTCAAGTTCTTCGTTGCATGTTCTTCACTCCAAGTTCTCCTGTGAGGTCATCTCTGGTTTCGTTTTCCTTAACACTCGGCACGGGAATGATCTTTCAACTTCAAATCTGTCTGGACTGATAGTTCAAGTTATTTCGTATAGAAGGTCCAGACAATTAAAAGCAGCAGCAGCCCCTGATCATGTTTTTTATTTCTTATGAATTTGGCGAGAAGAGGAACCAATTACAAAAAAGTGATGGTGTGTGAAGTTTTGCATGTTATGACATTCTGAAATCTAAATGATTGTATGCCTTTTTCAGATCGAACCGTGGATTCGCACCAGATCGATGCCTTCATCTTTGCTTGTATCTTGTATGCTTTTTTCAGTTCAGTTTGTAAGGTTTTTTCAACTCACATTGTAGCTTGTTTTCAGTTCAATGGATTCCAAAAAGGAAAAACTGCGTCTGATTGATGAGTCAACTTCCTGTACTGATGTGCCACGAGCACTGGAGGACGCCAACCACCGGCACCACTGCTTCCTGACTTCCCGCTTTCGGTGCCACCCGTCCCCTCCTAGGACCCCACCACGGTGGTCTGTCTACCCACTTCCCAAGTGAGCCCATGCTCTTCTGCTCTTGACGCTTGAGCCACCTCCACTTCTTTTCTCAGTTCTAAAATTCCCAAAGCACCAGTACTATGTATCAGGATACACCATGTTACTTCTGCAAATTTCTCTTATGCTTGTATGTCCAAAAAATATACAACTGCTGCTTTTGATGTTTTAGTGCAGAGGAGGCTTAAAAATCAATGTTTCTCTAGTTGAAAATTTTGATGCTATATAGGTGCTTGTTAGGACTCGGGCACGAGCTAGTCCACTAGGGGTGCTGGCAGCCGCCCAAGTGGACTGTTGAGACCAGTACAAGTAGATTCGGGGATCGCGGCCACCAACTTCACCAAGCGCTGCACAGCCCTCCAAGTCGAGCACGCGCACAGAGAGAACAAGAGCGCCTTTGCTTTGCACATTGCTTGGTCGTGCATGATTGCTGATGGATGCAGCAAGCGTTTTATTAGTTTGATCTTCTGCAAGACTCAATTTTGTCTCAGTATTCATGAATGCTAGCCGGCAATACGTCCAACATTCTTGTGGATTTGCGTGCAGCACACGTGCTACATGCTCAATGGTTGCACACTGCCACCATGGACATGCACACTGCTGCCTGAGCACGGCGCCGGCCAGCCTCTCCCTGACCGCGTGGCCGCCTAGCCTTCTCGCGACCGCGCCGCTGGCCGGCCTTCTCCTCGGAAGCTGATACACTTGGGCCTAACACTCTCACTACTAAGGAAAACTTTATACATTGAATCTTTCCAGCTGCAGTCTTCAAAACACAACGCTACTGCTATTTAGCAGCAACGCGTTCAACAAAAATGCGCTGGTGAAAGAAAAATAGCAGTAGCGAATCCCATCTAAACCGTGCTACTTCTCTAATTGCCAGTACCTCGCAGTCCAGCTAGTTATAGCAGTAGCGCCCTATAACAAACTGTGCTACTGCTATGGATGTTAACAGCAGTGCACTTCTATAAAACTCACTACTGCTAAGATCAGCCCACAAGTTTAGTACCACCTCGCTCCGCGAACAGGGTGTTTACCACCTTAAATATGTTACTTCTCAAACTATCACAACCACTTGGTCTTCACTCAACTCTATGTGTAGAATTTGTGGTTGCAATATCAGTCTTCTCCGGTTCCTACTAGAGAGGACTCATATTGACAATTAAGATTGTACACAAAAAGATCATTGATGGCCAATGTATTTTTGCATGCTTACACTTAGCAGTAGCGCTTTTAGTAGCAACGCACTACTGCTAGTCCAACTTAGCAGTAGCGTGCGTCCCTGCACAGCGCTACTGCTATTCTCATTAGTTGTAGCACGTTTTCGCACCCGCGCTACTACTAACCCTACCTTTTCCCCAAAAGTGCGGCCGACCCTCTCTCTCACTCACTCTCCCCCTCTCAGTCACTCTCGCCCACGCCAATAACCGTCATCATCCGTCATCGCCGCCGCTGTCGTCCGTCCGCCATTGAGGTACTCCCTCCTTCCGCCCCTCCTCCAACTGCGCCCTCCTCCCTCCTCCTCCCACCAAGCCCTC
>NC_057803.1:703317410-703318436 GCF_018294505.1 Triticum aestivum
TATAATCTTTGAATTTTAAACACAAGAGATGTCTGATAACGATGGGATCCTGGAGTGCGGGTACTGCTACGATGACCGTGGTGTGTGCGACAGGTTTCCTCACCTGCAAAATGATAGGTTTTTCACCGTGAAGCTGGAAGAGACCTTCGATGTTTGTACGGTACGCAACGATACGCATTTCATCGTAATAAATATCATCACTTGTGCTTCTTTTGTTCAAAGTGTAATTTATGGATTTTTTCAATTCGACTAATACATCCTATGCCATGCTAGACCATATGTATTGGAGAAGCTTGATTTTGTTTTAGATGACTTTGAGAATGTGTAGACGAGGAGGGCTCACTTAAGAACTAAATATGGTTATGAGTTTCTAGTTAAGTTCTACAATGCGGTTCTCTAATTGGGAAGTTCTCTGCAAGGCATATGGATTAGAGGAGGAAATGCGAATAAGATTTGATATTTGTCCTGAAGATTATGATGACGATGATAATATCGACATCTGGGTGGATGTGGATATGCCTCCAGTTCTACCTAGATGTGAGTTTGTCAAACTTATTTGTTAAGTTCAGTAATTTATGTTGTTAATTTAAAAATATTTAGTGTTCATCCGTACTAAACTTATTTATTTATAATTGTCAGCTTATTTCTTATCTTCAAGAAATACTCGGAAGGTAGTAGACAGCACATACTACAACTATGATTCCAAGCTTAATTGTGAGGAGAAAGATTATCTTGTCTCATTCATAGAAGATGTTGAGGCCTTCAAAACCAATCACTCTATCAGCCCAAATTATAAAAGATACATGCCACTAGTCCATAAATTGCTTGATGGTAACTTCATTGCCAAAAACTTGGTAAGATTTTGTTAATGATGGTAACTACATTGCATATTCTTAAGTAAACTACATTGCTAACTATACATGTTACTATTTTGTTTTTGAACAGAGGCTCCTGAAGCAGGTTGTGCCTGACATGCTATGTACCGAAGGTGATATGCATATGGTTAGCTTACGACCAACTCCTTTG
>NC_057803.1:703318957-703322781 GCF_018294505.1 Triticum aestivum
GCACAAGCCACGAGTTGGAGATAGGTTTATGTCCATTCTCCATTATGGTGAAGGACCGGTTTATCTGTTTTAAGGTATTTTAGCTAGGAGAGAGGAGTAGGTCCTAAGTATTAAGAACAATTAGTTTAGTGTTGATTATATATGACTACAATGTCTTAGACTTAATGTGATGCTGAGTAGGAGTAGTGATTATGAGTACTATGATGATGATGAGGAGTTGTTATTATAACTAGTGACGAAGTTGTTATATGATGTCTCATCATGGACGAAAATGATGATTATGAGGAGTTATATGACAATGATATATTATGATGATAAGTTGTTAATGATATTATGACGATGATGATAAGTTATTATATCATTGGGTGAAAGAACCGCAGATTAGTTTCAAATGGATGGATCCAAAGTGACCATTGGTTACTTTGGATCCATGCACTTGAAACTAATCCAAGGTTCTTTCACCTGGTGATTTAATAACTCATTATGATGTTAAACAATCTCTAAATTGCTACTGTATGAAAAATTGTATACAGGTGTATGAATACGACCTAAAATTCAAAAGAAATGGAATACAGAATAATAGTAGTAGCGGTTGTTGTCGAAAGCGCTACTAGTAATTAGCAGTAGTGATTGGCGTGGAAAGCGCTATTACTAAGAAGATATATCAGTAGCGCGTGCCAGCCAGTGCTACTGCTAAGCTTTAGCTGTAGCGCCTTATCAGTAGCGCCCTTACCCGCGCAACTGATAGGCCAAAAACCAGCGCTACTGCTAGGCTTTTCCCTAGTAGTGTCTGTCCACTCGTCGTATACTCCTAGCATAGCACTTATTCGCCACCGATGATCTATGTACCTTCATGTCATCACATGAGTGATGATATGCAACATATATAGTTGAGCAACAGAAAGATACTTACTTGACAAAAATAGAAGCAACATATCATCAGCATAAATAACAAAGTTTAGCGTACCCAAAATGCCCTAACTAGAGTGATCTTCGCTAGTTGAGGAGGAAAGTTTAATTACATCACAAATAAAGTTTCGTCGTGCATAAGTCAATGTTTCGTCATAGAGAAAGTATGGACTACAGACACATTGTCATATATCGTCAATCACTGCAACATGGCATGCCATCCATCCAAGTCAGGGAGATAGTCCCCGAGCATAGCGAAAGGCTTCTGGTCGAGGCGATGAGCAGCTACGCGTGTTCATACGTCTTCCCACTGAAGGAAATATGCCCTGGAGGCAATAATAAAGTTGTTATTTTACATTTCCTTATATCATGATAAATGTTTATTATTCATGCTAGAATTATATTAACCAGAAACTTGATACATGTGTGAATACATAGACTAGCTTGTTAAATAAAGATGGTTAAGTTTCCTAACCATGGACATGTATTGTCATTTGATGAACGGAATCACATCATTAGGAGAATGATGTGATGGACAAGACCCATCCGTTAGCTTAGCACATTGATCGTTCAGTTTTATTGATATTGCTTTCTTCATGTCATATACATATTGCTTTGACTATGAGATTATGCAACTCCAGATGCCGGAGGAATACCATATGTGCTATGAAACGTCACAACGTAACTGGTTGATTATAAAGATACTCTACAGGTATCTGTGAAGGTGTTTGTTGGGTTGGCATAGATCGAGATTAGGATTTTTCACTACGAGTATCGACGAGGTATCTCTGAGCCCTCTCGGTAATGCACATCATAAAAAGCCTTGCAAGCAATGTGACTAATGAGTTAGTTGCAGGATGATGCATTACAGAACGAGTAAAGAGACTTGCCGGTAACGAGATTGAACTAGGTATGAAGATAAAGACGACCAAATCTCGGCCAACTAACATACCGATGACAAAGGGAATAACATATGTTGTCATTACGGCACGACCGATAAAGATCTTCATAGAATATGTAGGAACCAATATGAGCATCCATGTTCCGCTGTTGGTTATTGACTGGAGAGGTGTCTCTGTCATGTCTACATTGTTCTCGAACCCGTAGGGTCCGGACGCTTAACATTCGAGGACGACTTTGTATTATATGAGTTATGTGATTTGGTGACTGAATGTTGTTCTGAGTCCCAGATGACACATACATGACGAGGAGTCTTGAAATGATCGAGAAGTAAAGATTCATATATAGGACAATGGTATTCGAACACCATAAGTGTTCTGGGGGGTACCAGGTACATATCGGGTCAACGAAAGGGGTTCCGGGCAACCCCTCGGTAAATATATGGGCCTAATGGGCCAAGAGGGGGACAGAACAGCCCCTAAGGGGCTGGTGCGCCCCAATATAGGCCAAAATAGGAGGAGAAGGAAAGAGGGAAAGAGAGAACGAAGGGGAGGGATTCGGCCTCCCCCTTCCTTCCCTCTCCCTCCTCCTTCCTTCCCCCTCCGGAACTTATGAAAGGGGGGGTGCCAAATTGGGGAGGCGCCCAAGTAGGATTTGTAACACCCCAAAATTTTAACCTTGTTTTATTAATTTAAATTTTGCCAGGAAACTTAAACTTTTGTTTTCTGGATTTTCTTTTGATTTTAGAACCTTTCTTCCCTTTATTTTTATGGAGTTTTTACCTCAAGTGAAAAAACTTCTTTTATTAGTAGGATTATTTATATAATTATTTTTCCCCTGTGCTTGGATTCTCTAAATTGGTTTTCATAAGTTTTAGGGTTCCAATTGCACTGCAACCCTTTTATAAATCCATTCAAAAATTCCACCAAAAATTGGAGATGCCATGTGATGTTTTTAAATCTCTTTTATGCAAAAATATATTTCATTCATTGAATATTTTGAGTTCTACACCTAGTTTTCAAA
Organism: Triticum aestivum; assembly: GCF_018294505.1. NCBI lineage: Eukaryota > Viridiplantae > Streptophyta > Magnoliopsida > Poales > Poaceae > Triticum > Triticum aestivum. The sequence continues at coordinate 703,321,790 of NC_057803.1, forward strand.
TCTGGTCCAGTGGGCAGTTTTGCACTACAACCTATTTAAATATTTCTTTAAAGCTTCCACCAAAATTTTGGGATGTCAACAGGAGTATATTAACTAACTTTTTGCAAAAACCCAGTGTTGTTCTTTGAAAAATTTGAGTGAATCAACCTCATTTCCATTCTGGTCCAACTTGATGATTTGTACTACAACTATATTTTAACTTGCTCCTTTTGCTGTGATTTCCTTTTCCTACTTGTAGTCCTCCCTGAAAAACCCTTAAGTCCAAGAGCATGAACCCATTGGGAGAATTTTGGTCCATGCATTGATGCCATTTACCTTCTGTCCAGAACTGAAGATTTGCAAAACTTGCACTAGCAAGTTTCTTCTTTTGGCAAAATAACCTCACCACCCTCTCTTTCATCTAAAGAGACCCCACTCTGGAAGATTTGAACACTCCAAGAAATGCCTAGGTGCATGTGGCATTCTGTCAAACAATTTATGGGCATGACCAGTTTTGACATGAGTTTTAGTTTGCACTATGAACTTGCTTCCCTTGCCTAACCACCTTGTCCATTAAACTCCCAGTTACTCCTAACCTAGGTCTGTTAAACCCCAACCTCACCCGAGACCTCTAGCTTGCCCTGGCATTTTGTCGAGCACGTCCCGTGCGTGCTCTGGGCGCGAGCAGAGCACGCGTTTTGCACGTGCCGCGCCCGAGCCCCCCGCGTCGCGCCCCTGGTTTTGCCCACACTGCAGAGTCGCGCCACGCACTCTCCCTCTCACCAGAACAAGCCAGGAGCTAGCCGCCACGGCCGCCCGATAGCCCCTGCTTAGGTCGGTGCCGCCCGAGCCTCTCCCGCTCGCCACCTGCCCCTGGAGCAGCTCAGACTCATCCACAAGAGCGTCCTCTAGCTCTCGTCGCCGCCACGTCGCCCTGACCGCTACAGAGTGGCGGTTCGCCGGCTCCCTTATCCTCGGCCGCGGAACCGCCATGGATGCGCTATAAATAGGAC
>NC_057803.1:703322861-703328162 GCF_018294505.1 Triticum aestivum
CCGAGCTCGTCCAGGCCTCAAGCAAGCTCTCTCACTCCTTCACCGATCCGCACGTAGCAGTTGGAAGACCAGAGGGGTCGTCTTCCTCATTTCCGGCAACCACAGCCGCCGCCACTGTCCCGGTCACTCCGGCGCCACCAGGGCCTCCCCCTCTCCACTATCTTCACCATGAGCTCTCTCTCCCCCTCGTGAATCCATCCCCTGCTCAATTTTGATCGGGACTCACCGCGAGAGAAAACCCACTCTGCCCGACGGCCACCGTCCGCTGCAGAGCTCGCCGCCGGCAGCTCCGTCCACCTCAGAGACCAAAGCGACTACCGGAGTGACCGCCTCGACCCCCTGAGCCCGCGGATGGCCTCGGTTTCCCAAACAGTGCCGCCGTCCGCCGGCGAGCATCGCCGGAGTCCCGCCTCCATTTGGGCAGAGGAAGAGGAGGGAGGAAAGACCAGTCAAACCTGACAATTGGGCCAGGCGGGCCCACTGTCAGTGACTCACGCGCCGCCCACGCTGGAGTAAGTGGAAGCGTAAATTCAAAATGCGCCTTCGACGTGGTCAGTTCGAATCATTTTTCCTTTTTCTGTTTTTTTTAAAACAAAATTTGACCACAACTTTGACTGCCTATAACTTTTTAAATATAACTCCAAATGAATTGATTCTTTTTCCTACCTCTCTCAAATATTGTCTAGTTTATTTTAAGATTTATTTCAAAATGTTTCAGACAACTTTTTGGTACTGTTTTTGAAACTATATTTGATTCAAAAATATTTTAAATAGGATTTTTGGAGAGAGGAGAAAGCTTTCAAAAGTTTTGGAGTGCACCCTACCTTTCCACACATTGAAGGCAAGCATTCTGAACCCTGGCATAATATTTTGCATGCATTATTTGACACGATCATGACACCACCTCAATACTTAGAACTCGTTATTTTATGTGGTGATGTGATCATTTGCATGAGTGCTTATTGGAAATTTCCTTGCTGTTGGAAATGGACATGCTTGTGATAGTGATCATCCTCATATGCCTTTCGTGCCTACCGGAGGGAAAACGGGAAAGTCTCTATCTTGGGTAGACCCGATCTTGTCCCCAGTTCCTCGTCGAGACGAGTGTGTCCGGCATGGCATGAGGGGTATGATGAGTGGTGATTCTGTCTGTTGGATGAAATATATTCGTTATGCTAATCATGCAAGCAATACTTAAACCTCCTGAGTCGACCATAGATCGAGTCTTGTTCCAGTAACCCACATACTTGTTTCGTACTACCACTCGTCTCTGCAACAAGTAGGGTATGGTTCAGTAAGTCTTCAACCCTTTTCTAGCACACACCGTACAGAGAGGCCATGGTGGAAGATAACGGTTGTAGCTGGTAGGCAGGCCACCTGGTCCGGGGGCATGGGTGTTTCCGATTGAGACCAAGAGGGGAGGCCACCCCTTAGAGCGCGCGATATAAATTTGATCCCATGCTACGCGAGGTTGTAGCCACCCCACTTAGAGTTTTGCTTGATAGGTGTCGTGGGTGATTCCAGACACCGGTAACTTAAGCTGGTATGTGCAAGTTAGGTGTGTTTTCAACTAAAAGGCCGTAGACGGAATTAGTCCCGATGGACTAAAAGAATCCGTTACTCGTGGGTAAAGAGTACACCCTCTGCAGAGTTTAAACCTATTTGAATAGCCATGTCCATGGTTAAGGATTACAGTTTGGGATGGGTCAAGTGTCGGTCTTAGTGTCGGTCTTCGGAGGAGAAACCGTTAAACCAGAACTGGGATCACGACTTCAGACTTGTGAGGACCATGATTATTATTTTGTTATGGACTAACCCATTATATTATTTGAATTATCGAGTATCCCTGGGATGGTTCTACCTCCTGGATATTCACTGTGATTATTGATAAGCCCTTTACGTGGTGTCGCTGAGACGCCCGACTGTGGCATGCTTGTTATTTATTTACTTTATAAGCCCTTTATGTGGTGTCGCTGAGACGCCCGACTGTGGCATGCTTGTTATTTATTTACTTTATAAGCCCTTTATGTGGTGTCGCTGAAACGCCTGACTGTGGCATGCTTGTTATTCATTTACTTTATAAGCCCTTTATGTGGTGTCGCTGAGACACCCGACTGTGGCATGCTTGTTATTTATTTTATAAGCCCTTTATGTGGGGTCGCTCAGACGCCCGACTGAGGCATGCCTGTTATTTACCATCAATTTGAGATGTCGCTTCTGACATCCGAATGGCACATTTTATTCTTACTCTGTCATTACATATTCATTGCTACCTATTAATAACCTACTTGCATGCATCAAGGATGTTATTTTTATGACTGACGTTGTGATCATAGAATATTTCAGAGCATGATTATCGGTTGTTATATTATACATGTGTTCATAATGTTTGCGAGTACATTCAAAGTACTCACTCGCTTGTCCCTGGCTATTGTCTTGGCCAGATTTCTTGCGCGGAGAGGAGCGACCGTGATGACAGCCCCGGAACCTGCGCAACGGTGATAGCAGCCTCGCGAAGATAGGAGTTATCCTGGTCAGCTGTTCCTGTGGGAAATGGAGTCCCATAGACACTGATGATCCACAACCGCTTCCGCCATCAATTACTAGAAACCATTTTTTGTACTCACATACCAGAATGGTCTCGTACAACATATTTTGTGTTTTTTCTTGGAATTTCTGTATCAAGTTGGTGCCTTGTCAGCTAACAGTAATCCTGGGGCTGGTGAGCACAAAGGCCAATTTTTGGAAATCAATACCCGGAAAACTGGTCGCGACAAACTTGGTATCAGAGCCAGGCTGACCATTGGCTAATCCTATCTTAGCCAGGTCAAAAAACCTAGGTAAGCCAAACCACCAGACCTTCACCTAAACCCAGCCAAGCTTCTCGTGCAAGATAGCCACACAGTGACCCCGACACTTTTGGCAGTCGGTGCCTAACCTATCAACCCAGCCTGTCGATCACGCGCTAGTGACCGACGCCTGTTATGTCTCATTCGCAATCGTGCGACGGAAGACTTCGTTTCCTTTTTCTATAAAAAGGGCACGCTCGCCTCAACCCAGCACAGCACAGCCTCTACCCCAAACCGAGCCATAATGCCTGGCCCCGTCGTGCACAATGAGACCACACCAACCAACCTTGGAGGTTTTGTGACCATACTCGCAAACCTCACCTATCGTGCCTATGCGTTAGAAGAACCCCCAGAATATGTTCTGTACCAAGGATCCATGAGCGGTGAAAGCCGTCAATTCTGGGCCACTGTGCACATCTATGGTAGGGGTCTGTCGCCAGAACGCTCCTACAGCCACAAGCCATCCAGCTAGCTGCTCGAGAGGCTATAGTTCAACTCCGGCAGTTGTCGCCCAGAGTTAACTGTCGCTCGTTCTACTACTACCCCAGACGTGAAGGGTATGGTAGACCACCCCAGGTTGCCAACGGAGATCACGAGACGGATCCTGCGTTGTTACACCTAGTGCGATATGTAGGTGCACTAGAGGAACTGTTCGATCAAATCACCATTGATCTGATCACAGCTCGTGGAGAGCTGATTCGCCGAGCCCCGGCAAGGAGAGAAGATGAGCTCGACGCCGACAGCCCAGTCGTGCTGTTCGGACAACCAATTGAGACCTTGAGGTCACCCCCAGCCATCAACCAAGGCGCTTTGATGACCCCAGAAGTGCTTCGTCGCCTTTTGGGAGCACACTCCAATGGGATTGTGGCCAACAATCCCCGCGATGGTCATCATCACTACCCCGACCTGCAGTCCCTCAACCACCTCCAGCTAATCCCGACGGTGAGACCCGTGGAGAAGCCTCGACGTCCTCATGGCAGGCTTGTTTAGATATAAACGAGGTAGACTGAATCACTTGAGTAGTGCTGAGTCTCAGTGTATCCACGCCTTATAATCGTGTGACCTTGTGAATTAACGCAGCCTGTTGTTGTGCCTCTGTTTTAAATAGTAACCTTGCATGTTTATGTCAGCACGCAGTTGCATATTTTTCCGGGTACAGCTACCAAAACCAACCCCGACCCTTTGACCCCGACCCTTGAGCTGAGCTGGCAAATTAATTACCTTTCACCACGGTAAATAACCAGCCCGGATGCTATATAAGAAGGCCACCTCGTGACCTTAACAAGCACCCCTCACCTCGTGCACCAACCTCACAACCTTCCTGCCATGCCGAGCCCTAGTATTTATCTGAGAACCCCAGATGCAACCCCGGGTAGTTTTGTCAAAATATTGTGGGACTTTACCTACGGTACCATGGGTTCTACCCAGCCACCCTAGTACGAGCTGTTCAAATCGAGGATCACCCCTTCCACCTCGAAATATTGGGCAGTAGTACACATCCCTCCCGTAAATCCAAACCAAGACCCAACGGAAGTTTCCTTCTTGGGGAAATCTATGTCGACCCCACTTATGGCCATAGAAGCGGCTGCACACAAAGCACTTGCTCGCCTTCGATTCGCGGTACCCTATGCCAGTGAAAGAGGATATTATTACTTTCCGAGCCGTGCAGCACCCAGAGAAGTAACATCTTTTCCCGGTGGACTGATTGAGAGAGACCCAGTACTGGCCAACCTGGTCCAGTACGTCGTCGCTCAAGAACGTTTGACCCAGCGAGTAATGGGATATATCCAGAGTCTCGCAGATTTAAATCCTCAGATCACCATCAGCAGACCACTGAGGCCCGACCAGGAGAGACACATTCATCAGCTGATCAATCCGCTTTCCCCGATAGAAGAGGAGTGCATCCCAGTACCAGAGACATTTTCTAGGGACCTCGTCCAGTTACCGTTTGCACTATAGACGTCGTTGCTGTGTTTATTATTGCAACATTTATTTATGCATTGTAACTTATCCGTGGTACCCCGAATTTGTGCGGCAAGTAAATTATTTAGTTTCTATTAATGTGAGTAGTTCTGTTGCGGTTTGACTCTAATATATTACTATTGTTCTCTCGCGAAAAATCCTGGAGTGAAATTTCTTTTCCCTGAGTTGCTGCATCGTATATCTTCTCACGACGTGGATTATTTTATTTCACACAGCACCATGGCAGCAGAATCACAGCCGCTCAAACACATACCCTGCTTGCAAAAACTCGTAACCGTGGAGTAGTTGTTTCTCAAAACAACTCTTAACAAATCTCGAGGACGAGATTTTTTTCTTAAGGGGGGTAGTTTTGTAACACCCCAAAATTTTAACCTTGTTTTATTAATTAAAATTTTGCCAGGAAACATAAACTTTTGTTTTCTGGATTTTCTTTTGATTTCAGAACCTTTCTTCCCTTTATTTTTATGGA
>NC_057803.1:703329390-703339378 GCF_018294505.1 Triticum aestivum
ATCCGCTTGTAGCAGTAGGAAGACCAGAGGGGTCGTCTTAATCATCTTTGGCAACCACAGCCGCCGCCACTGTCCCGGTCACTCTGGCACCACCAGGGCCTCCCCCTCTCCACTCTCTTCACCAGGAGCTCCCTCTCCCCCTCGTGAGTCCATCCCCCTGCTCAATTTTGATCGGGACTCGCCGCGGGAGATAACCCACTCTGCCCGACGGCCACCGTCCGCTACGGAGCTCGCCGCCGGCAGCTCCGTCCACCTTAGAGACCAAAGCGACTACCGGAGTGACTGCCTCGACCCCCTGAGCCAGCGGATGGCCTCGGTTTCCCGAACGGTGCTGCCGTTCACCGGCGAGCATCGCCGGAGTCCCGCCTCCGTTCGGACAGAGGAAGAGGAGGGAGGAAAGACCAGTCAAACCTGACCAGTGGGTTAGGCGGGCCCACTGTCAGTGACTCACGCGCCGTCCATGCTGGAGTAAGTGGAAGCGTAAATTCAAAATGCGCCTTCGACGTGGTCAGTTCGAATCATTTTTCCTTTTTCTGTTAAAAAAACAGATTTTGACCACAACTTTGACTGCCTATAACTTTTTAAATATAACTCCAAATGAATTGATTCTTTTTCCTACCTCTCTCAAATATTGTCTAGTTTATTTTAAGATTTATTTCAAAATGTTTCAGACAACTTTTTGGTACTGTTTTTGAAACTATATATAGATTCAAAAATATTTTAAATAGGATTTTTGGAGAGAGGAGAAAGCTTTCAAAAGTATAGGAGTGCACCCTGCCTTTCCACACATTGAAGGCAAGCATTCTGAACCCTGGCATAATATTTTGCATGCATTGTTTGACACGATCATGACACCACCTCAATACGTAGAACTCGTTATTTTATTGGAAATTTCCTTGCTGTTGGAAATGGACATGCTTGTGATAGTGATCATCCTCATATGCCTTTCGTTCCTACCGGAAGGAAAACGGGAAAGTCTCTGTCTTGGGTAGACCCGAGCTTGTCCCTAGTTCCTCGTCGAGACGAGTGTGTCCGACATGGCATGAGGGGTATGATGTGGTGATTCTGTCTGTTGGATGAAATATATTCGTTATGCTAATCATGCAAGGAATACTTAAACCTCCTTAGTCGACCATAGATCGAGTCTTGTTCCAGTAACCCCCATACTTGCTTCGTACTACCACTCGTCTCTACAACAAGTAGGGTACTGTTCAGTAAGTCGTCAACCCCTTTCTAGCACACACCGTATAGAGAGGCGATGGTGGAAGATACCAGTTGTAGCTGGTAGGCAGGCCACCTGGTCCGGGGGCATGGGTGTTTCCGGTTGAGACTGAGAGAGGAGGCCACCCCTTAGAGCGCGCGATATAAATTTGATCCCATGCTATGCGAGGTTGTAGCCTCCCCACTTAGAGTTTTGCTTGACAGGTGTCGTGGGTGATTCCAGACACCGGTAAGTTAAGCTGGTGTGTGCAAGTTAGGTGTATTTTGAACTAAAAGGCCGTAGACGGAATTAGTCCCGATGGACTAAAAATTCCGTTACTCGTGGGTAAAGAGTACACCCTCTGCAGTGTTTAAACCTATTCGAATAGCCGTGTCCATGGTTAAGGATTACAGTCTGGGATGGGTCAAGTGTCAGTCTTCGGAGGAGAACCTATTAAACTAGAACTGGGATCACGACTTGAGACTTGTGAGGACCATGATTATTATTTTGTTATGGACTAACCTGTTATATTATTTGAATTATCGAGTATACCTAGGATGGTTCTACCTCCTGGATATTCACGGTGATTATTTATAAGCCCATTACGTGGTGTCGCTGAGACGCCCGACTGTGGCATGCTTGTTATTTATTTACTTTATAAGCCCTTTATGTGGTGTCGCTGAGATGCCCGACTGTGGCATGCTTGTTATTTATTTACTTTATAAGCCCTTTATGTGGTGTCGCTGAGACGCCCGACTGTGGCATGCTTGTTATTCATTTACTTTATAAGCCCTTTATGTGGTGTCGCTGAGACGCCCGACTGTGGCATGCTTGTTATTTATTTTATAAGCCCTTTATGTGGTGTCGCTTAGACGCCCGACTGAGGCATGCCTGTTATTTACCATCAATTCGACATGTCGCTTCAGACATCCGAATGGCGCATTTTATTCTTACTCTGTCATTACATATTCATTGCTACCTATTAATAACCTACTTGCATGCATCAAGGATGTTATTTTTATGACTGGCGTTGTGATCATAGAATATTTTCAGAGCATGATTATCGGTTGTTATATTATACCTGTGTTCATAATATTTGCGAGTATATTATACCTGTGCTCACTTGTCCCTGGCTATTGTCTTGGCCAGATTTCTTGCGCGGAGAGGAGCGACCGTGATGACAGCCCGAAACCTGCGCAACGGTGATAGCAGCCTTGCGAAGATAGGAATTATCCTGGTCAGCTATTCCTGTGGAAAATGGAGTCCCATAGACACTGATGATCCACAACCGCTTCCGCCATCAATCACTAGAAACCATTTGTTGTACTCACAGACCAGAATGGTCTCGTACTACATATTTTGTGTTTTTTCTTGGAATTTCTATATCAAGTTGGTGCCTCATCAGCTAACAGTAATCCTGGGGCTGGTGAGCACAAAGGCCATTTTCTGGAAATCAATACCCGGGAAACCGGTCGCGACAGGATTCCTCCTACGTGGGGCACCACCTTGGCTTCCTCTCCTCCCCTCCAACCTATATATATGTGGGGGGCACTGCTAGAACACACACCAACAATTGTTAGCCGTGTGCGGCGCCCCCCTCCAAAGTTTACGCCTGTAGTGATATCTTAGTAGTGCTTAGGCAAAGCCCTGCACGGATCACTTCACCATCACCGTCACCACACCGTCTTGCTAACGGAACTCTTCCTCGACACTTTGCTGGATCAACAGTTCGAGGACATCGTCAAGTTGAATGTGTGCAGAACTCGAAGGTGTCGTACGTTCGGTACTTGATCAGTCAAAACGAGAAGTTTGACTACATCAACAGTGTTGTCAAACGCTTCCGCTTTCGGTCTACGAGGGTATGTGGACACGCTCTCTCCCCCTAATTGCTATGCATCTCCTAGATAGATCTTGTGTGAGCGTAGGAATTTTTTTTTTGAAATTGCATGTACCTTTCCCAACAGTGGTATCAGAGCTAGGTCTATGCTTAGATGATAGGCATGAGTAGAACACAAAGAGTTGTGGGCGGTGATAGTCATACTGCTTACCACCAACGTCCGGACCAACCTTACATGACCACGTTCATGAGACTGGTTACACCGACAGACATGCAACTAGGTTTGCATAAAGGTGGCTAGCGGGTGTCTATTTCTCCAACTTTAGTTTAATCAAATTTGACTTCGGCTGGTTCTTGCTGAAGGTTAAAACAGAAAATTTGATGAAACACCGTTGTAGTTTTGATGCGTAGGTAAGAACGGTTCTTGCTAGAAGCCCGTGACGATGCATAGTTGTAGAGGCAATAGTTGGCGAGACGACCAGGACGGTATGATGGAGATCAAAGTGTCAAGCCAGTGACGATGGAGATCATGACGATGCTTTGGAGATGGGGTTCAAAAGCACAAGATCATATCACATATTTTGATTGCATCTGATGTTTATCTTTTATGCATCTTATTTTGCTTTGTACGGCGGTAGCATTATAAGATGATCCCTTAACGAAATTTCGAGGTATAAGTGTTCTCCCTAAGTATGAGCCGTTGTGACAGTTCATTATGCTGAGACACCACATGATGATCAGGTGTGATACGTTCTACGTTCACATACAATGGGTGCAAGACAGTTTTACACATGCGGAATACTCGGGTTAAACTTGACAAGCCTGGCATGTACAAACATGGCCTCGGAACACCGGAGACTGAAAGGTCAAACGTGAATCATGTAGTAGATATGATCAACATAGAGATGCTCACCATTGAAAACTACTCCATCTCACGTGATGATCGGACATGGTTAAGTTGATTTGGTTCACGTATCATTTTGATGACTTGAGGGATGTCTATCTAAGTGGGAGTTCTCAAGTAATTTGATTAAATGAACATAATTTATCATGAACTTACTTCTAATAGTTTTTGCATATCTATGTTGTAGATCAATCGCCCGTGCTACCGTTTCCTTGAATTTTATGCATTCCTAGAGAAAGCTAAGTTGAAAGATGATGGTAGCAACTACATGGACTGGGTCCATAACTTAAGGATTATCCTCATTGCTTCACATAAGAATTATGCCCTTGATGCACCTCCAGGTGAAAGGCCTGTTGCCGGAGCAGATGCCAATGTTATGAACGTCTGACAAGCTTGCTCTGATGACTACCTGGTAGTTCAATGTGCCATGCTTTATGGCTTAGAATCGGGACTTCAAAGACGTTTTGAACGTCATGGACCATATGAGATGTTCCAGGAGTTGAAGTTAATATTTCAAGCAAATGCTCGAGTTGAGAGATATGAAGTCTCCAACAAGTTCTATAGTTGCAAGATGAAGGAGAACAGTTATGTCAGTGAACACATACACAAAATGTATGGGTATCATAATCACTTGACTCAGGTGGGAGTTAATCTTCCAGATGATGGTGTTATTGACAGAGTTCTTCAATCACTACCACCAAGCTACAAAGGCTTCGTGATGAACTATAATATGCAAGGGATGGATAATGATATGCAAGTTGCCACTCCCGGGAAGGGGGATCAAGGAGCATCAAGTATTGATGGTTAACAAGACCTCTATATTCAAGAAAAAGGGCAAGGGAAGAAGGGAAACTTTAAGAAGAATGGCATGCAAGTTGCGACTCCCGGGAAGTAGCCCAAAGCTGGACCCAAGCCTAAAACTGAGTGCTTCTACTTGGTGGGTATCGTTATTCTCTAACCTTCATATATGATTTAAGAAGATATGGGTATATATACTTGGTGAAACACAAGTATGAAACATTTGAAAAGTTCAAAGAATTTCAGAGTGAAGTGGAGAATCATCATAACAAGAAAATAAAGTTTCTATGATCTGATCCTGGAGGTGAATATTTGAGTTATACGAGTTTGGTCTTCATTTAAAAAAATAAGGAATAGTTTCATAACTCACGCCACCTGAAACACCACAACGTAATGGTGTGTCCGAACGTTGTAACCGTACTTTATTAGATATGGTGCGATCTATGATGTTGCTTACCGATTTACCACTATCGTTTTGGGGTTATGCATTAGACACAGCTGCATTCACTTAAAATAGGGCACCGTCTAAATCTATTGAGACGACAACGTATGAGCTGTGGTTTGGCAGGAAACCTAAGCTATCATTTCTTAAAGTTTGGGGTTGCGATGCTTATGTGAAAAAGCTTCAGCGTGATAAGCTCGAACTCAAATCGGATAAGTGCGTCTTCATAGGATACCCAAAAAAATTGCTGGCTACACTTTCTATCATAGATCCGAAGGCAAAATTTTTGTTGCTAAGAATACATCTTTTCTAGAGGAGTTTCTCTCGAAAGAAGTGAGTGGAAGAAAAGTAGAACTTGATGAGGTAATTGTACCTTCTCATGAATTAGAAAGTAGCTCATCACAGAAAACCATTCGCGTTATGCCTACACCAACAAAAGAGGAAGCTAATGATGATGATCATGAAACTTCACATCAAGTTACTATCGAACCTCGTAGATCAACCAGAGCATGTTCCTCACCAAAGTGGTACCGTAATCCTGTTCTGGAAGTCATGTTACTAGACCATGATGAACTTACAAACTATGAAGAAGCTATGATGAGCCCAGATTCCGATAAATGGCTTGAAGCCATGAAATCTGAGATAAGATCCGTGTATGAGAACAAAGTGTGGACTTTGGTTGACTTGCCCGATGATCGGCGAGCTATAGAGAATAAATGGATATTCAAGAGGAATACTGACGCTGATGGTAATGTTACTGTCTACAACGCTCGACTTGTCGCAAAATGTTTTTGACAAGTTCAAGGAGTTGACTTGTCGCAAAATCTTTCTCCTGGCCGCTCGACTACAAGATTGTAAACTTTGCATTTTTCGAATGTGAAGGGGACTATACTTAGAGGGGGCATTGTAGCTGACATAGCCAGCATGCTCATCCCGCTACCAACATTTCTTGGTCGGGAAAGCATGGTAACAAAACTTATGTTATGTCTATCACCAACTTTTCTTGGTCAAGAAAGATTGGTAACAAATCTTATGTTAAGTCTATTACCAATGTTTCCCTGTCAGGAAATACTGGTAATAGACCTTATGTAATTTCTATCACTAAGTTTTGTTTGTCAGGAAAGATTGGTAACATAATCTGTCAGTGCTTTTTTAGAGCGCCTAGGGCAAATATCATGATGCATGGGATGTCCGCTACTCCCGTGAAAAAACCCATGGTCTGTCGTTAATTCGGCCTATGTGACCGATTCATCATCGTCCCAAAAAACACGACGCGACCACTACGCATCCCCTGCCCCTCTTCTTCCACGCGTGCCCTAGGGGTAATCTCCCACTGGCGAAGCCGAGGTGGACGGCGATGACGGCGAACCACCTCCACCTTGCTTGAATTACACTATGGAGTAACATAATTACTTTCAGTGGTAATAGTCCTGACAATAGACAGTTTGAGTAGTAACATATCATGAAGAGTACCAGAAGTAATTGGACAGTAACATGCCTTGAGAAGTAACAGTATTACTTTGAGTGGTAACAGGAATAGGAGTAACAGTAGACAGTTTCGTAGTAACATGTCATGAAGAGTAATTGCAGTACTTTGGACAGTTTAGCACATCACATCACTTTATGGCAAGGCAACCAAACTACTTAGTTTTTTCCTTTTTTACTTTTCTCCTCTTCATGTTTTTGCACTATGTCAGCAATCACTTGAGGCTGTTCCACAATATTTCTCTAATGGAGAAGAGGTGGACCAGTTTTGCTACTCCCTCCTTCCATCTATATAGGGCTTAATGCGTTTTTTAAGACCGCCTTTGACTATTGACAAGATTAATAGTACATCACATGCACAATGTGAAAATTATATCATTGAAAGCTTCTTTCACACACGAATTTAAAGGTGTTCTTTGTGTAAGTTGCATGCCATATATTATTGTTGTAATATTTGGTCAAAGTTAGCCGCAAAAAATGCATTAGGCCCTATATAGATGGAAGGAGGGAGTACCTTGTATCATTTAGCCCTCTCCTGCAAATTAAAATGAAAAGGAGAGATAATGCAGGTTATGTCCTGCAAATTGAAATGGAAAGGAGAGATAATGACGGTTATGCACAATATTTTTTGCATCATGTACACTCAGAAAACTTTTGGCATATGTTCTGGTTTGTCACATGAAACAAGGATAATGTAGAGTTGAAGTAGAAAATAAAACTATTGGAGTGTGAAGTTGAAAACATGCATGCTGTGATTTCCACTTCACATCATGTAAAGAGGGGAATGCTCTAACCGGCATCTTCATGTCCATGAGCATCTGATATCCATAGTACCGCTCAAGGATAAGCATAAATGCTAAACAACTGTCTTTTAACTTGGCATTGAGAATAGCAGTTGACACCCTTATTTTGGATATTTCAGAAGAAAATGGCGAGACACAACCTTTTTGCAGAAAGGCTTTGCCTACCTACTCCGTGAATATTAAGTTTGCAACCTCCCTAGCCCGTTTCGATTCACTGCAATGCACGAACAGAGACCTGGTATTTCATTCTAAAATCAACAAAAAACACAAAACACTTTTGCGGGTGAATGGTAGTACAAGATAGCTGCAAAAATTTACCTGTATTAGAATGTTGGTTGTATTATCATGTATTGTCATTAGAATTCTGCACCACTTATAAAAATCTGCTCTTTTATTTTTCTTTTCCGTGTTTGATTCCCTCATCAACAAACGCTTTCACAACTTCCACGAACTCCATCCCTGGTCTGCACCATTTTGCTTATATACATGTTATTGTTCATGGATATCTTTATCAACAGAAAAACTTACCAGTTCTTGTGATGAAAAAATTATTTTGTATTTGTTGTAGCCTTTAATCACATCATCATGCTTGAGGCATTTGATGAATGCATTGATAATGCTTAGGGCATTGTTACTTTCCTTTAAGAACTTTACAAGTTCGTCCCCCTTCATGATAGTCCCACACAATTTCAACATCTCATGATCATTGCTTCACGGAATAAAAACATGAAAAGAATATCAGTTAGTTAATCAATTAAAGCAACTCTCGACAAACTAGTGCTAATATCTATAAACTTATTAGTATGAATATCCATAAACTTACCATTCCGTTTTGACAAGTCGATAAACCTCATCACAGTCGATAGACCTCATCACAAAAGTAATAGGATCATTATACTTGACAAGAGGAACAACCATCCTCCTGACTGCTTTCACAACTGGTGTCTTTGCTGCTAATGAATTGGGGGATTGGTGACCATCTGCTCCGTCAACCATAGAAGGGTCAACCTGGTCACGACCCGAATCAGTCATCTCTATATCCTCTTGGGCATGTGTGCTCTCCTCCTGGTTAAAAACAGGGTTATTATGTGTTCTCTTTTTTGGGTGATGGGCATGAGATGTGCTCTCTTCTTGGTCTTGGGCATGTGTGCTCTCGTCCTGCTCAAGAACAAGGTTGCATGTGTTCTCTCTTTCGAGTGATGGGCATATGGGGTGTGCTCTCTTCCTGGTCATGAACGATGGTGTCCCGTGTTCTCTCTTCTGGGTGATGGGCATGAGGTGTGCTCTCTTCCTAGTCAAGAACGGGGTTGTCTTATGTGGTCTCTTCCTGGCGAGGAACGGGGTTGTCTGCCTGGATTATGACCATTCTCTAAGGCATCTTAGACATGAGGTTCGTCCTGCGAGACAAAATCCATGCTCTCTTCCTGGCGAGTGATGGGGTTGTCCTGGTTACTGCCTTCGTCACTCTTCTCTGAGGTATCTTGGGCATGAGGTTCGGGGTCTTCCTGGTTGCCTGAAGTGCGCCCTGCATTTTGGTCATTATCACTTATAAAATTTAGTGAGACAAAATCCTCATCCTCATCATCGGCTGGTTGGCGTTCAAGGTTTCTTCTATTCAAACGGTGACGGAGGAGGCCGATAGAATGCTCCTTGCGAAACTTCAACACATTTTCCTACATTTTTGAGGCATAAATCAATTGTTTCCGAATTTGAATATAAAAAAATTCAAAACAAGGCTAATGTTTACCGTATCTATGTTATATACCACCATCTCCTCGAACCCTTGGATATATAATAGAATATTATAGCCACAATAATGACTGCAATAATTGCAATAATAAGCGCTAAAAAGGGGGGTAAACACAGACTACGGTTCGTGTCATCCACTTGTTCTTTTGAGGTTCAAACTCTGGCTTTTCTACAACATAATCAAAAATGTTGATGTTGTGCTTAGTTCTTAAATATGTATCCAGTTTAGATAACACATCATGTGGCATGCTTTCATGCCTGCCTAGAAAGGAGTTAAGGATATATTTCTTTTTTACCGTAATGGAAACGGCAACCAAGGAATAATGTTGAGAATGAGCTATAGGAATGAATATCTGGAAAAAATCTACTGTGAAAACTCATGACATTGAAATACAACGATCCAATAAATAATACACAAACCTGCGTCATGTCCTTCACTTTCTCTACTGTAAGCTGGGTGTCCAGATATTTAGTATCATCTTCTTGATGCAGCAAATCAACCTAGAATAATCAAAAGAGACGACAATCATAGGTACATGTTAGGGTTAGCATTTAAAGATAAGTACTTACAACAGAAAATTCTCCAAGGATAATTTTATCCTTCTAGCCCTTTGACCATAGGTGGCATACTAAGTGTATTATGTTTAATTGCATTTGGCCACATGGTTTGAAACAATCCACAAAAATAGACTCATGTATACGGTAGTCATCAATCTCTAATACAATACTGTCAGAGGTTCTTTCTAAAACATGTTTCTTGTACAAACTA
>NC_057803.1:703341562-703341887 GCF_018294505.1 Triticum aestivum
CATACATGCCAAAGACCAGGAAGAGAGCACACCTCATGCCCATCACCTGGAAGAGAGAACACGGGACAACCATGTTCTTGAGAAGGACAAGGGCACACAGCCCAAGACCAGGAAAAGAGAACATCTCATGCCATTCACCTGGAAGAGAGAACACAGCACAACCCTGTTCTTGACCAGGAAGAGAGCACACATGCCAAAGAGGATATACAGATGAGTGATTCAGGCCTTGACCAAGTTGACTCTTCTATGGTTGAAGGAGCAGATAACCACAAATCCTCCAATTCATTAGTAACAAAGACACCAATTGTGAGAGTAGGCAGGAGGA
>NC_057803.1:703344449-703355422 GCF_018294505.1 Triticum aestivum
AGACAAGGAGATTTAAGCTGTGAGAGGCAGCAAGAGGTAGAAGAAGAAACGGCGCTGCGAGGAGGCGGCGGGCGCTGCGAGAGGGCGGCGCCAACAATTAATATCAGAGCCTTGTTGATCCGCGTCAATGGCGACGGCGACACGGCGGACTCCGTGTGAGGTGGAGGACATCGGCACGAGGTGGAGGCCGTCGGCGGCGAGAAGCCGTTGGTGGCCGATTGCGGTGTGATGCCGTCACAAAGAGACGCGGTGCGATGCTGCTAAGAAGATGTATGGCGGCGCGATGCCATCACTCGAGTCGATGCGATGCTGACGACGGTGGTGCGATGCCATCGTCATCATGGAGAGTTGGTGCGAAGCCAATGTTGTGGTGCGACGGTGCAAGATGATGACGGTGTGGCGATCGGCGCCGCGAAGGCGTCGTCCACGTCAAGAGATGGTCGTTGCATGCGGCAGGAGGTCGTGTTACACGGCACCGCGACAGCGCCGTCCACGGCAAGAAGGCGTGGTGATTGGCGTTGCGAGGGCGTCATCCACGACGACGAGATGGTCCATGGCAACTGGGGCCGTGACGGCGTCCACAACGGCAAGTGGCTGCGGCGCTGCGATGGCGTCGACAAGTGGTTGCGGGTGATCCGCATCGGAGATTGGGGAATCAAGATTAAGGGGGAAAATGTTAGCTTTAATCTTGATGCATGTATTTGCATATTTAGTTGGTTTTGTCATGTATGTAGGATAGGTTAGAGAGTAGCTAGTCCGGTGAAGCTTCAGCAGAGACGAGTGGAGAAGGCGAGATGCCAAGGGGTCGTGCGATACGACGACGATGGCGAGATGCCCATGGTGGCGTGAGGCTGCAGTGTTGCGCGAGGCAGCGTGGCCGTGTGATGCGGCAAGTGCGACCAAGGCTGGAGCGTGGGACTCTACGATGCATGTTGAGTTGGCCTAGTCCTTTGGCCGTTAAGACGAGGTTGAGCAAGGGCCGGGCATAGGCGTGCATGTAGTAGTGATTAGGCTGCATGCATGAGTTTGTTAGCCGGTGCTGCAGGTCCTGCGGATATTCAACGAAAGTTGGGGTCGTCCGTGCAGTACTGGCCGTAGGAAAAGGTCATGTGTTAGTGGCCTGGGTTAGTGCGTGAGTGCATGGGTTAGTGGGTTAGTGTAGCCGGGTGTGGCGGCTGGCTTGGCAGGTCGGTCAATCACTTGTGTATATAAGCACTGCTTTGAGTTAATGAAAGAGTTGAAGCCTTTGAGGGCTGAGGCAAAATGTAGCCTATGTGATATTCACCGGGAGACAAGGCAAAGCTAGTTTCTCCTTGGTGAAGTGTGTGTCCGTGTGAGTTTTCCTCCATAGTGTGTTCTTGTGTGAGACAAGGAGATTTAAGCTGTGAGAGGCAGCAAGAGGTAGAAGAAGAAGCGGCGCTGCGAGGAGGCGGCGGGCGCTGCGAGAGGGCGGCGCCAACAATTGGTATCAGAGCCTTGTTGATCCGCGTCAATGGCGACGGCAACGCGGCGGACTCCGTGTGAGGTGGAGGACATCGACGCGAGGTGGAGGCCGTCGGCGGCGAGAAGCCGTTGGTGGCCGGTTGCGGTGTGATGCCGTCACAAAGAGACGCGGTGCGACGCTGCTAAGAAGATGTATGGCAGCGCGATGCCGTCACTCGAGTCGGTGCGATGCTGACGACGGTGGTGCGATGCCATCGTCATCATGGAGAGTTGGTGCGAAGCCAATGTTGTGGAGCGACGGCGCAAGATGATGACGGTGTGGCGATCGGCGCCGTGAAGGCGTCGTCCACGTCAAGAGATGGTCGTTGCATGCGGCAGGAGGTCCTGTTACACGGCACCACGACAGCGCCGTCCACGGCAAGAAGGCGTGGTGATTGGCGTTGCGAGGGCGTCATCCACGACGACGAGATGGTCCATGTCAACTGGCGCCGTGACGGCGTCCACAACGGCAAGTGGCTGCGGCGCTGCGATGGCGTCGACAAGTGGTTGCGGGTGATCCGCATCGGAGATTGGGGAATCAAGATTAAGGGGGAAAATGTTAGCTTTAATCTTGATGCATGTATCTGCATATTTAGTTTGCTTTTGTCATGTATGTAGGATAGGTTAGAGAGTAGCTAGTCCGGTGAAGCTTCAGCAGAGACGAGTGGAGAAGGAGAGATGCCAAGGGGTCGTGCGATACGACGACGATGGCGAGATGCCGATGGTGGCGTGAGGCTGCAGTGTTGCGCGAGGCAGTGTAGCCGTGTGAAGCGGCAAGTGCGACCAAGGCTGGAGCGTGCGACTCTATGATGCATGTTGAGTTGGCCTAGTCCTTTGGCCGTTAAGACGAGGTTGAGCAAGGGCCGGGCATAGGCGTGCATGTAGTAGTGATTAGGCTGCATGCATGAGTTTGTTAGCCGGTGCTGCAGGTCCTGCGGATATTCAACGAAAGTTGGGGTCGTCCGTGCAGTACTGGCCGTAGGAAAAGGTCATGTGTTAGTGGCCTGGGTTAGTGCGTGAGTGCATGGGTTAGTGGGTTAGTGTAGCCGGGTGTGGCGGCTGGCTTGGCAGGTCGGTCAATCACTTGTGTATATAAGCACTGCTTTGAGTTAATGAAAGAGTTGAAGCCTTTGAGGGCTGAGGCAAAATGTAGCCTATGTGATATTCACCGGGAGACAAGGCAAAGCTAGTTTCTCCTTGGTGAAGTGTGTGTCCGTGTGAGTTTTCCTCCATAGTGTGTTCTTGTGTGAGACAAGGAGATTTAAGCTGTGAGAGGCAGCAAGAGGTAGAAGAAGAAGCGGCGCTGCGAGGAGGCGGCGGGCGCTGCGAGAGGGCGGCGCCAACAATTGGTATCAGAGCCTTGTTGATCCGCGTCAATGGCGACGGCAACGCGGCGGACTCCGTGTGAGGTGGAGGACATCGACGCGAGGTGGAGGCCGTCGGCGGCGAGAAGCCGTTGGTGGCCGGTTGCGGTGTGATGCCGTCACAAAGAGACGCGGTGCGACGCTGCTAAGAAGATGTATGGCAGCGCGATGCCGTCACTCGAGTCGGTGCGATGCTGACGACGGTGGTGCGATGCCATCGTCATCATGGAGAGTTGGTGCGAAGCCAATGTTGTGGAGCGACGGCGCAAGATGATGACGGTGTGGCGATCGGCGCCGTGAAGGCGTCGTCCACGTCAAGAGATGGTCGTTGCATGCGGCAGGAGGTCCTGTTACACGGCACCACGACAGCGCCGTCCACGGCAAGAAGGCGTGGTGATTGGCGTTGCGAGGGCGTCATCCACGACGACGAGATGGTCCATGTCAACTGGCGCCGTGACGGCGTCCACAACGGCAAGTGGCTGCGGCGCTGCGATGGCGTCGACAAGTGGTTGCGGGTGATCCGCATCGGAGATTGGGGAATCAAGATTAAGGGGGAAAATGTTAGCTTTAATCTTGATGCATGTATCTGCATATTTAGTTTGCTTTTGTCATGTATGTAGGATAGGTTAGAGAGTAGCTAGTCCGGTGAAGCTTCAGCAGAGACGAGTGGAGAAGGAGAGATGCCAAGGGGTCGTGCGATACGACGACGATGGCGAGATGCCGATGGTGGCGTGAGGCTGCAGTGTTGCGCGAGGCAGCGTAGCCGTGTGAAGCGGCAAGTGCGACCAAGGCTGGAGCGTGGGACTCTATGATGCATGTTGAGTTGGCCTAGTCCTTTGGCCGTTAAGAGGAGGTTGAGCAAGGGCCGGGCATAGGCGTGCATGTAGTAGTGATTAGGCTGCATGCATGAGTTTGTTAGCCGGTGCTGCAGGTCCTGCGGATATTCAACGAAAATTGGGGTCGTCCGTGCAGTACTGGCCGTAGGAAAAGGTAATGTGTTAGTGGCCTGGGTTAGTGCGTGAGTGCATGGGTTAGTGGGTTAGTGTAGCCGGGTGTGGCGGCTGGCTTGGCAGGTCGGTCAATCACTTGTGTATATAAGCACTGCTTTGAGTTAATGAAAGAGTTGAAGCCGTTGAGGGCTGAGGCAAAATGTAGCCTATGTGATATTCACCGGGAGACAAGGCAAAGCTAGTTTCTCCTTGGTGAAGTGTGTGTCCGTGTGAGTTTTCCTCCATAGTGTGTTCTTGTGTGAGACAAGGGGATTTAAGCTGTGAGAGGCAGCAAGAGGTAGAAGAAGAAGAAGCGGCACTGCGAGGAGGCGGCGGGCGCTGCGAGAGGGTGGCGCCAACAATTGGTATCAGAGTCTTGTTGATCCGCGTCAATGGCGACGGCGACGCGGCGGACTCCGTGTGAGGTGGAGGACATCGGCGCGAGGTGGAGGCCGTCGGCGGCGAGAAGCCGTTGGTGGCCGGTTGCGGTGTGATGCCGGTACAAAGAGACGCGGTGCGACGCTGGTAAGAAGATGTATGGCGGCGCGATGCCGTCACACGAGTCGGTGCGATGCTGACGACGGTGGTGCGATGCCATCGTCATCATGGAGAGTTGGTGCGAAGCCAATGTTGTGGTGCGACGGCGCAAGATGATGACGGTGTGGCGATCGGCGCCGCGAAGGCGTCGTCCACGTCAAGAGATGGTCGTTGCATGCGGCAGGAGGTCGTGTTACACGGCACCGCGACAGCGCCGTCCACGGCAAGAAGGCGTGGTGATTGGCGTTGCGAGGGCGTCATCCACGACGACGAGATGGTCCATGGCAACTGGCGCCATGACGGCGTCCACAACGTCAAGTGGCTGCGGCGCTGCGATGGCGTCGACAAGTGGTTGCGGGTGATCCGCATCGGAGATTGGGGAATCAAGATTAAGGGGGAAAATGTTAGCTTTAATCTTGATGCATGTATCTGCATATTTAGTTTGCTTTTGTCATGTATGTAGGATAGGTTAGAGAGTAGCTAGTCCGGTGAAGCTTCAGCAGAGACGAGTGGAGAAGGCGAGATGCCAAGGGGTCGTGCGATACGACGACGATGGCGAGATGCCGATGGTGGCGTGATGCCGTCACTCGAGTCGGTGCGATGCTGACGACGGTGGTGCGATGCCATCGTCATCATGGAGAGTTGGTGCGAAGCCAATGTTGTGGTGCGACGGCGCAAGATGATGACGGTGTGTCGATCGGCGCCTCGAAGGCGTCGTCCACGTCAAGAGATGGTCGTTGCATGCGGCAGGAGGTCGTGTTACACGGCACCGCGACAGCGCCGTCCACGGCAAGAAGGCGTGGTGATTGGCGTTGCGAGGGCGTCATCCACGACGACGAGATGGTCCATGGCAACTGGCGCCGTGACGGTGTCCACAACGGCAAGTGGCTGCGACGCTGCGATGGCGTCGACAAGTGGTTGCGGGTGATCCGCATCGGAGATTGGGGAATCAAGATTAAGGAGGAAAATGTTAGCTTTAATCTTGATGCATGTATCTGCATATTTAGTTTGCTTTTGTCATGTATGTAGGATAGGTTGGAGAGTAGCTAGTCCGGTGAAGCTTCAGCAGAGACGAGTGGAGAAGGCGAGATGCCAAGGGGTCGTGCGATACGACGACGATGGCGAGATGCCCGTGGTGGCGTGAGGCTGCAGTGTTGCGCGAGGCAACGTGGCCGTGTGATGCGGCAAGTGCGACCAAGGCTGGAGCGTGGGACTCTACGATGCATGTTGAGTTGGCCTAGTCCTTTGGCCGTTAAGAGGAGGTTGAGCAAGGGCCGGGCATAGGCGTGCATGTAGTAGTGATTAGGCTGCATGCATGAGTTTGTTAGTCGGTGCTGCAGGTCCTGCGGATATTCAACGAAAGTTGGGGTCGTTTGTGCAGTACTGGCCGTAGGAAAAGGTCATGTGTTAGTGGCCTGGGTTAGTGCGTGAGTGCATGGGTTAGTGGGTTAGTGTAGCCGGGTGTGGCGGCTGGCTTGGCAGGTCGGTCAATCACTTGTGTATATAAGCACTGCTTTGAGTTAATGAAAGAGTTGAAGCCGTTGAGGGCTGAAGCAAAATGTAGCCTATGTGATATTCACCGGGAGACAAGGCAAAGCTAGTTTCTCCTTGGTGAAGTGTGTGTCCGTGTGAGTTTTCCTCCATAGTGTGTTCTTGTGTGAGACAAGGAGATTTAAGCTGTGAGAGGCAGCAAGAAGTAGAAGAAGAAGCGGCGCTGCAAGGAGGCGGCGGGCGCTGCGAGAGGCGGCGCCAACAATTGGTATCAGAGCCTTATTGATCCGCGTCAATGGCGACGGCGACGCGGCGGACTCCGTGTGAGGTGGAGGACATCGGCGCGAGGTGGAGGCCGTCGGCGGCGAGAAGCCGTTGGTGGCTGGTTGCGGTGTGATGCCGTCACAAAGAGACGCGGTGCGACGCTGCTAAGAAGATGTATGGCGGCGTGATGCCGTCACTCGAGTCGGTGCGATGCTGACGACGGTGGTGCGATGCCATCGTCATCATGGAGAGTTGGTGCGAAGCCAATGTTGTGGTGCGACGGCGCAAGATGATGACGGTGTGTCGATCGGCGCCTCGAAGGCGTCGTCCACGTCAAGAGATGGTCGTTGCATGCGGCAGGAGGTCTTGTTACACGGCACCGCGACAGCGCCGTCCACGGCAAGAAGGCGTGGTGATTGGCGTTGCGAGGGCGTCATCCACGACGACGAGATGGTCCATGGCAACTGGCGCCGTGACGGTGTCCACAACGGCAAGTGGCTGCGACGCTGCGATGGCGTCGACAAGTGGTTGCGGGTGATCCGCATCGGAGATTGGGGAATCAAGATTAAGGAGGAAAATGTTAGCTTTAATCTTGATGCATGTATCTGCATATTTAGTTTGCTTTTGTCATGTATGTAGGATAGGTTGGAGAGTAGCTAGTCCGGTGAAGCTTCAGCAGAGACGAGTGGAGAAGGCGAGATGCCAAGGAGTCGTGCGATACGACGACGATGGCGAGATGCCGATGGTGGCGTCAGGTAGCGTGGCCGTGTGATGCGGCAAGTGCGACCAAGGCTGGAGCGTGGGACTCTACGATGCATGTTGAGTTGGCCTAGTCCTTTGGCCGTTAAGAGGAGGTTGAGCAAGGGCCGGGCATAGACGTGCATGTAGTAGTGATTAGGCTGCATGCATGAGTTTGTTAGCCGGTGCTGCAGGTCCTGCGGATATTCAACGAAAGTTGGGGTCGTCCGTGC
Source organism: Triticum aestivum (assembly GCF_018294505.1). Classification (NCBI taxonomy): domain Eukaryota; kingdom Viridiplantae; phylum Streptophyta; class Magnoliopsida; order Poales; family Poaceae; genus Triticum; species Triticum aestivum. Next base: position 703,351,548 of record NC_057803.1, read on the forward strand.
AGTACTGGCCGTAGGAAAAGGTCATGTGTTAGTGGCCTGGGTTAGTACGTGAGTGCATGGGTTAGTGGGTTAGTGTAGCCGGGTGTGGCGGCTGGCTTGGCAGGTCGGTCAATCACTTGTGTATATAAGCACTGCTTTGAGTTAATGAAAGAGTTGAAGCCGTTGAGGGTTGAGGCAAAATGTAGCCTATGTGATATTCACCGGAAGACAAGGCAAAGCTAGTTTCTCCTTGGTGAAGTGTGTGTCCGTGTGAGTTTTCCTCCATAGTGTGTTCTTGTGTGAGACAAGGAGATTTAGCTGTGAGAGGCAGCAAGAGGTAGAAGAAGAAGCGGCGCTGCGAGGAGGCGGCGGGCGCTGCGAGAGGGCGGCGCCAACAGAAGCAAGTGAGGTAGAGAGAGGGAGAGAGGGATTGGATAAGGTGGGTGTTGCGTCTTAGCAGCTGCGCTGGTTCAGACCCGATGCTGCTGCTAAGTGCCATAGCAGTAGCGCGGGATCTGTTGCCTGCGCTGTTGATAAGTGGTGCCCACCAGGTGGCATAGTGCAACCATAGCTGCAGTGTTGGGTTCGCTACCCATGAAACTACTATCGTTTAGCAGGAGCGCTAGGTATGTTGGTCATATTGCTAATATAGGTAGCCTGGTGGGTACGACGGGGACCACTTAGCACCAGCGTGGTTTGTATGCATGTGCAACTGCTACTGGATTACCTGTAGCGCATTTCCACCCCGCACTACTTTACAGTAGCAATAGCGCATGCCTGTTACCCGCGCTACAATTAAGCTTCTATGTATATGGTTTTCCCTAGTAGTGTAGGGTTCACATAGCTAGGTAACACCACATATTTAGAGCATCTCTAGAAGATCACGCAAATTGGGCCATCAGCTATAATAACCGCCAGTTTTCAAGATCTATCCCGTAAATCCGGCCCGAATAGATACACCAAATTCGGCTGTCTCGTAAAATATTTTGTGGAATCCCGCATTCGTAAGCCCAATTCCTCTATATATATGGGATTTCCTTTGGCGGGAGGGTCAACCCCAACCGCTTTCCTAGAAGCCAAGTCCATGGCTTCCCGAGCTTCGCCAAATCGCACCGCTGCTGTTGCAAGCCGCAATCGCCACACGCAAGCTGCCACACATCGCGGCCACCGCCCGCGAGCTGCTGCACACCGGCGCCCCCGAGCAAGCTAGCTAGCTGCCACTATTTCGTTAGCGAGCGAGCTAGCTAGCAGCCGCTGCGTCGCGAGCGAGCTATCTAGCCACCGCTGCCGTGAGCTAGCTAGCTAGCTTCTGCCGCCACCGCCAGCTAGACCACGTTGTCCTGGCCACGAATGCAAGCCCTTTCGTGTCCACGACCATGAGGAGCCAATTGGAATTTAATTTTCCCTTTTAAGGGGTTTTATACCATTTTGCAGGACCTTCTTGTAAATTTAAATACTGACTTGGTGGGTTTCACATTTGACCGAAAACAATTTTTACGGGATCTTTTCATTCGCGAGGTTCGTGGTGCAAACTTGGTTTACAGGATACCGTAAACCACTTTTATGGGACGAGCGTATACTGGATCTGCTAGAGATGCTCTTAACACCATTGGCCAAAGGTAGCTAGTAGAGTTGGACATAGAACCTACTCTTCTAAGCAGTATTGGAGCTTGGGTCGAATTCTATGGGGCAATGGGCAGGGGGCAAACAATATGTGTTTGGGGCTCATTTTCCTTGACATATGGGCCAAATAGTAATTGGTATACCAAAACTATCATGGATTGGGGTCACAACAAAGGTCGTGTAATGGGGCCTGACATACATATTAGTTACAATTCGTTATTGCAGCCTGGCATCCAATCAAAAGAGACGAAGTTCGTCGTTGGGTCATTGTCCAAATATTCCACTTGAGATTATTTGACTATATTCTAACTAAGGTACTCACGAGCCAGGTGGGGATCAAATAAAATAACACATTCACAGACTACGACACTACATTTATATGCAAGTCGCAATTTTTCAATCTCCACTAAATTCACCACAGACTAATCTCAGTCTCCATCATAGATCGAGGGGCATGTGTTCACTAATTTTACATAAGAATATACAACTAGATTAAAAGAGGTAAACGGAGATCATGAAGATATATCTAGTAGCATCAAAATATATACCTAACCTCAACAAAGCAGAACCTATATGTCATTAAGAGAAAGTCTAGCCAGCTGAATCAAACAGAAGGCCTTGAGTACTAGACAAAACTATAAAATAAGTTTAGATCTTACTTGCCATCAAGAAGATATAAATTCACCGAAGCAAACAATATAATACTTGTCAAAAGACGCCACATATTCTTCTTCTAGTTACGAACCTTGGAATAAGCTGGCCTAGATCAAAGCGTAGTATCAGAACCTACATCTTCTGCGTTTTGACACTAGCACAATCTGTTACAAGGTAAACACAAACGCTGGCATTCACACATGGCTCTTTCAGTTAAAATTCACTATTAATATAGGCAAAAATTTGAACGTAACCAGTTGTAATATTATCCAAAACAGGAGATGCGAGACCTTCAACAGCTCTACAACAGCCAACGTGTTTCATGGCCCAAAACAAAATCCATCCGGAGCAACGATACGAGGCCGTAGGTACTGGATCCGAAGCAGACGCTGCCAAGGAAGGAAGGAGGAATTAAACAAGAACTCATGGGGAAACGTTAACAATCCAGAGGGAGGGGAGGAAGACGAGGCGTTCACCCGATCGATGGATTGCAGTGAAAACGGGAAAGAAATCCTGGGCAATTAGTGGAGGGTTCTTGATCTGCGTCGCCGGGAAGGGAGCCCCCTTGGACTAGGCTGCTCGTGACGACGCTGGGACTAGGCGGGCTCGTGACGACATCGGGAGGTTTCCAAGGGGAATGGGGAGCGGTTCTTTGGTTATGTCCTCGTCGCCTTGTCGGTAAGAAGGGTGAGAGGCCGAGGGGTATTGGCGATGAGATTGGGAGTTCAGGCGGCGGCGGTCTACATCTCGGAGAAAGGAAGTGGAAGGGGGGAGGCGGCTGTTAGGTTAACGCGAGGGGCCGGGAAGGTGAAGCGCTGGGATCGCGTCCACATGCGTGCCAATTCCTTTCCTTTTTCCTTTTAATTTGAGAAGATAAATACGTCATTATCTTTTCTTTACCTAATAATATTAAAAGGCGAGTGATGGGCGCCGGTGCGCCGGCCCAAATTTGGGCCGGTCGGTCGCTAGCTGCACAATCCGCGCGTGCATAACCGCACGATCTGTTGTTCCTTCTCCATCCTCCTCGCACATCTCTCAGGCGAAAAAATAAGGAGCGCTCTCGACAGCACGCAACACCCTCCGCATCTTGCGCACCCGCACCCCCCGTCATAGCTCACCATCTTCGCCGGTTGCAGCTTGCTAGCGTCGTATCTCGCCGCCAGATAAAGGGTCCAGTAGTTCTCGTCCCATCGATGATTGTAGCAAAAACAAAATGACGGCTGTTGCTATCCGCGTTGCCGGTTCCAACAAAACCCAACGAAGCAACCCCCTGTTGTGGTGCCAGCAAAAACCAATGATGCATCTCCCCGTCATGCTGGTCCCATCGTAGGTTCCAGCAAAAAGAAATTGCCGGTTGCAGCAAAATTGGCACATGGTTCCAGCAAAAATCGTGATATGGTGGTAGCAAATTTTGAGGTTGGTCCCAGCAAAAATAAAAAACAATGGAAGCAAAAATGCAAAAACTTGGGAAATGTCTCGACAATCGAAACACGGGAGGTAGCAAAAATTGAAGTGGTTCCACCAAAACGAAACACCATTGGAAACAAAATTCTAAAAATTGGACGCTTCTTCTAGCAAAAGAAAAAATGTCTAATTGTAGCAAAAAAAGGATCTGGTTC
>NC_057803.1:703355529-703364359 GCF_018294505.1 Triticum aestivum
GTACTTGTAGCACTTTAGCTGGGGGCGTTCTCGCCGTCTTGCTGGCTGTAGACCGCCTCGTTGGTGCAGTTGGGCGTCAGCGGCTAGCGGTGGCGGTCGTCGCCATTCTCAACGCTTGCCTCTGCTGCTTGCAGGCCCGCCAGATGTGGCATGCAGCTCCCCTTGCACAGCACCTCAACGCCTCATACTCCTGCCCGTGAGGAAGCAACTTCGTCTGGACGCAGTTGCATCAGCGGCCAGCGTAGGAACACCAGCCAGCGGTGGAAGGGGGCTTGCGTGGAGCGGGGTGCGGAGCGGACGAGAGCGAGATGAATTGGGAGATGGTGTGGCGGAGGGCTCTCGCTGGTGACGGGATGGAGGAAGGGAAGGGAAAGGGAGGGGATTGGATAGAGGATGGAGATGCACTGCGTTTGTGGATAAGAAAAGAGAAGCCGTGGAGGAGATAAGGCTCGTGGGCCTGCAGTGGACACGCGTGAGGGAGGAGACTGGTCGAGCGCTCAGCCGGTTGTCCGTTCCGAAACGTTTCCCATATTAAAAGACGGAGTGAAAGCTCTCCATCCGTCATCCCCTTTATATGCGTTAATTCTATCTATGTTAACTATGCAGATTAACGGTTGAGATTTAAAAGGACTTTTTTTTCTATCCTCTCTCTTCTCTATTAAAAAAGGCAGCCTTCCATTATCCGTCCTCTTCCGCCAAGCCCCGATCCACTTGTTTTTTTACTTAGAACGGAATGCTGCCCTGATTGATCTTGTTCCTTTTTTTGCACGGAACCCATCGATCTCTTGACCCCAAGGATCGATTTCTTAATTTTTTACGAAAGAAGTCTAGCCAGCCAGCGCACGGCATCAAACCAGCCCATAGAAGCCCAACCAGTGTAGCGCGATATGAGAGAAAGCCCAGACGACCCGCATAGGTGTAACGGCATATTTATCCTTTAATAGTTTTGGTGATTAATGACAATGTTTTTACGGACTAATCGTGTGCATGGAGTATTTCAGATATATTATGTTTAAATACAAGAAAATTTAGTGCCCCTCGAAGACTATTGAGGACGGCATTTCTCTACATTTCTTTTCGGTGGATTTGAGTCGTAGGAAAGTCGTACTATTAAGAGGGGGTCTGCATTGGAAAGGTTTGGGTCAAATCAACACGTAGACGTTTTTCCCTTTTTGCACCTCATCGCCGGCATGACACCATGATCTCCATCATCGTGTCTTCATGAAGTTGTCTCGCCAACTATTACTTCTACCACAATGGCTAACGATTTAGCAATGAAGTAAAGTAATTACATCACTTTATTCAATGACACGCAGGTCATACAATAAATTAAGACAACTCCTATGGCTCCTACCGTTGTCATACTCATCGACATGCAAGTCGTGATTCCTATAACAAGAACATGATTAATCTCATACATCACATATCATTCATCACATTCTTTTTGGCCATATCACATCACATAGCATACCCTGCAAAAACAAGTTAGACGTCCTCTAATTGTTGTTACATGTTTTACGTGGCTGCTATGGGTTTCTAGCAAGAACGTTTCTTACCTACGGAAAAGCCACAACGATGATATGCCAATTGCTATTTACCCTTCATAAGGACCCTTTTCATCGAATCCGATCTGACTAAAGTGGGAGAGACTGGCACCCGCTAGCCACCTTTATGCAACAAGTGCATGTCAGTCGGTGGAACCTGTCTCACGTAAGCGTACGTGTAAGGTCGGTCCGGGCCGCTTCATCCCACAATGCCGCCAAATCAAGATTAGACTAGTAACGGTAAGCATATTGAACAAACCAATGCCCAAAACTACTTGTGTTCTACTCGTGCATAGAATCTACGCAATAGACCTGGCTCATGATGCCACTGTTGGGGAACGTAGCAGAATTTCAAAATTTTCTACGCATCACAAAGATCAATCTATGGAGATTCTAGCAACAAGAGAGGGAGAGGATGAGCATCTTCATACCTTTGAAGATCGCTAAGCGGAAGCATTACAAGAACACGGATGATGGAGTCGTACTCGCGGTGATTGAAATCGCGGATGATCCGATCTACCGCCGAACGGACGGTGCCTCCATGTTCAACACACGTACAGCCCGGGGACATCTCCTCCTTCTTGATCCAGGAAGGGAAGAGGAGAAGTTGAGGGAGAACTCCGACAGCACGACGGCGTGGTGGTGGTGGAGCTCGTGGTTCTCTAGCAGGGCTTCGCCAAGCACTACGAAGGAGGAGGAGATGTATGAGGAGGGAGGGGCTGCACTAGGGGAAAGGTCACTGCAGCCCTCTCTATCCCTCACTATATATCAGGGGAAGGGGGTGGAGGAGGCACCCTAGGGTTCCCTAGGGGAGGGGTGGCGGCCACAGGGGAAACCCTAGATGGGTTTGGGCGCTCCCACCCCTAGGAAACCTGCCCTCCAAGCCGGGAGGGGCGGCTGCCCTGGGGGACGCGCCCGCACCCCTCCTGGTTACGTGAGAGGGGTTGGGAGGGGCGCACAGCCCCTTTGTGGCTGGTGTGCCCCCTCCCATTGGCCCATAAGGCCCCCCAACGCTTGTCGGGGCCTCCGAAACACCTTTCGGTCACGCTGGTCGTCACCCGGTACTCCCAGAACAATCCGGACTCCAATACCCTTCGACCAATATATCGATCTTCACCTCCGGACCATTCCGGAGTTCCTCGTCACGTCTGGGATCTCATCCGGGACTCCGAACAACCTTCGGTAACCACATACTATTTCCCATAACAACTCTAGCATCACCGAACCTTAAGTGTGTAGACCCTACGGGTTCGGGAACCATACAGACATGACCGAGACGTTCTCTGGCCAATAACCAACTGCGGGATCTGGATACCCATGTTGGCTCCCACATGTTCCACGATGATCTCATTGAATGAACCACGATGTCGGGGATTCAATTAATCTCATATACAATTCCCTTTGTCCATCGGTATGTTACTTGCCCGAGATTCGATCGTCGGTATCCCAATACCTTGTTCAATCTCGTTACCAGCAAGTCACTTTACTCGTTCCGTAATGCATGATCCCGCGACAAACTACTTAGTTACATTGAGCTCATTATGATAAAGCATTACCGAGTGGACCGAGAGATACCTCTCCGTCATACGGAGTGACAAATCCCAGTCTCGATTCGTGCCAACCTAACAGACACTTTCGGAGATACCTGTAGTGCACCTTTATAGCCACCCAGTTACGTTGTGACGTTTGGTACACCCAAAGCATTCCTACGGTATCCGGGAGTTGCACAATCTTATGGTCTAAGGAAATGATACTTGACATTAGGAAAGCTCTTAGCAAACGAACTACACGATCTTGTGCTATGCTTAGGATTGGGTCTTGTCCATCACATCATTCTCCTAATGATGTGATCCTGTTATCAATGACATCCAATGTCCATGGTCAGGAAACCATAACCATCTATTGATCAATGAGCTAGTCAACTAGAGGCTCACTAGGGACATGTTGTGGTCTATGTATTCACACATGTATTACGGTTTCCAGTTAATACAATTGTAACATGAATGATAGAAAATTATCATGAACAAGGGAATATAATAATAACCATTTTATTATTGCCTCTAGGGCATATTTCCAACACACATGTCTACAAGAATAAAGTTGCATAGTAGACATCAAGCTCCCCGACGATCAAAACGAGGCTCGATGCATAGTTGGCGCTCTAAAGCCATTAAAGTGCATGAGGGTGAACTATATAAAAGAAGTACTACTGGAGTCCTCCAAAGGTGTATCTTCGAAGAGGAGGTAAGGCAACTCTTGGCAGAAATACATGTCGGTCTCGGTGGTCATCACGCCGCAGCCCGCGCCCTTGTAAGTAAGGCATTCCGGACAGACTTTTTCTGGCCTACGGCTCGAGCTGACGCTCAGGCCCTTGTCCAACGTTGCGTGGTCTGTCAGCTTTTCGCTAACCAAAGCCACATGCCTCCCACCGCATTAAAAACAATCCCCATTACATGACCCTTTGCGGTCTGGGGGCTTGACATGGTTGGACCCCTGAAAGGGTGAAGCCATAAAAAGAAGTACCTGCTGGTCATTGTGGATAAATTCACTAAATGGATAGAGTCCAAACCAGTAAAAACAGCTGAGGCCAGACCAGTGATTGACTTTATACCCGGCGTGGTCCACCATTATGGTGTCCCGCATAGTATCATCACTGATAATGGCTCTAACTTCATAGCTGATGAGGTGACAACTTGGTGCGCCAAGTTGGCATCAAACTTGACTTTGCATCCGTATATCACCCTCAAACAAATGGACAAGTCAAATGGGCCAATGGTCCGATCATGAGTGGCATTAAGCCCAGATTAGTGCACTCTTTATGAGAATCAAACAAGCATTGGGTTGAGGAACTCGATTCCATACTTTGGGGACTCTGGACCACGCCCAATCGAACGACCAGATACACACCTTTCTTTATGGTGTACGGTGCAGAGGTCGTATTGCCCTGCGATATTATTCATGAATCACCTATGGTGCGCAGGTACGAAGAGAAAGAAGCCGAACTAGATCGGCAGGACGACCTAGATGGACTTGAAGAGGAGCGGGACGTTGCCAAGGCCCGTTCCGCATTCTATCAGCAACAAGCCAAGCGTTATCGAAGCAGAGAAGTGCGGTCTAAAGCATACAATGTCGAAGAACTTGTTCTACGCCTCCCAGAGAAGAAAAAGGATAAGCTCAAACCCAAATGGGAGGGCCGCTTCATAATATATGAAGTCCTTACTGCACGAGCCTATCTCCTTCGCAATGCAGAGGATAATCGCCTTGAGCCGAACCCATGGAACACCGCCCAGCTCCGATGATTTTACGCATAGTTCGACCTCCTTAGGTTTCATTTTAAACTAGGCTTTTTATATTTTCTCTCCCCTTTTAATTTTTTCCGTGTTCTTCTAAAATGTATGTTCGGATCAACCGCATTATTGGGAGTACACATCTTTAAATGTATACACCCCACCATACATGGGGGCTTCTTTTAAAGAGGCATTCTATTAAATATCTTACAAGCTTCTTTTTTCTGTACTGTTTGTTGTTTCTGTACTGTTTGTTGTTTTTGCCAAGATGGGTTGCCTTCCTCCGGTGCTTATACCCTACGTTCCCGATTGTTTAGCTAGTGTGTAAAAGAAGCACCTCTGTGATTGTTACAACCGGGTTATCCGGACCTGTACCTCAGACGGGTGAAGTTGAAAGCTAGCGTTCTTAAGGGAATAATTGGTCGGCACATATACAACAGACTGTTTCTGGAACAAACTATGAAATTGGCTGCCTCTACTTCAGATACGAGCCTAGCCCAAGGAAAGGAACCTCTAACAGAACTATTTTTCTTGGAAGATGTTTCTTACGTTAAACAGTAATATAACATTACTCCCCGAACACATTTTGTTTGTTCGAGCAATATGACCGGATTGCCTGGTTTCCGACAATACTAAATGTTTCTCAGTTAAAACATAGTATACGAAAACACTCCAACCTTTTCGTTTGGAGGTAGAAGCCGGAGGTCTGCGATGACAAAATCTTCATACAATTCGGCAGGAGATAAGTTCGGTCATAAAGTACATTGATACATCGAATATAACGCCTACTCATTTTCTACGCCATCTAGTAGACTATCTAATTCACAATCTTGTTGCGAAAATTTCGCTGCTGTCGTTACTTCGTGGTATACCAAGCTCATAGGAATTTCCTTCCCGTCAGGTCCTTGCGGTCCAACCCGGGCCATGTAGTTCGGATCAAGTCCGGTGTAGCATGTCTTCACCATCGTCCATGCCTCTCGTGCACCTTCACGACACACGGATGCCTTCCACAGCTTGAAGCGACGCCGAGCACCCTTGAACAGATCCGCCAATCACTCCATACTTTTCGGAGGGACGTGGACGAACATAAGGATTTGGCCATACTCTTCATGGCCTTCAGGGCACGCTCGTGCAGCTTTTCCAGCTCCTTTAAAACATCACTTTGCAGGCCGGACCCTTCCTCCTCGGGGCGGACGGTCAACATACCTGTATCAACTAAACTATAATACTCCGCATTATATGATTATATCAATAATCCAGATAGTTCACAAGTCATATACCGAATATGCCGCCCTTCAGCTTCTGGTTTTCCTATTGCGCCTCCAAGAGTTGAGCCTTTAAGCTCTTTATCTCTTCGACCTCCTTCTTAAATTATTCTACTAGTTTCTTATCTTTGCCAAAATGCATTGGGGCACTCTTCATTTCTTCAAGCTAGGTCCGGCTTGTCTCGAGCTCCTGGGACAATGCACCGTTCTTCTCCTTGAGAACCTGCGGACATAAACGATCCTCAAATTGGTTTGTTCCTACCGCCTTAAGTCTCAGGAGCTACTACTATCTATCTATTAAAATTTTTTACCTGCATCTCCTGCGAGAACACGCGAGCAACTCCTGTGAGTCCGTCCTGAGAAGCTCGGATATATGCCCCTACAGTTCTTAGAGCGGTAAACTACGGCTCCGTTATGACAGGGGTGCGCAAGGCTTCTCTCAAGTGGCGATGATTCATCGCACTCTCAACTTCGGAGTTAGTGATGGGCATCTCATCCGGCTCTCTAACATGTAGCATGTTTTAACTTGTGACTCTAAATGCTTGGAGGTGCTACTGCCTTCCCTTCCCCCTGCAGCTCGCCGTGCTGCACATGGGCTGCCAAACAACCTCAAGTTCTTCGTTGCATGTTCTTCACTCCAAGTTCTCCTGTGAGGTCATCTCTGGTTTCGTTTTCCTTAACACTCGGCACGGGAATGATCTTTCAACTTCAAATCTGTCTGGACTGATAGTTCAAGTTATTTCGTATAGAAGGTCCAGACAATTAAAAGCAGCAGCAGCCCCTGATCATGTTTTTTATTTCTTATGAATTTGGCAAGAAGAGGAACCAATTACAAAAAAGTGATGGTGTGTGAAGTTTTGCATGTTATGACATTCTGAAATCTAAATGATTGTATGCCTTTTTCAGATCGAACCGTGGATTCGCACCAGATCGATGCCTTCATCTTTGCTTGTATCTTGTATGCTTTTTTCAGTTCAGTTTGTAAGGTTTTTTCAACTCACATTGTAGCTTGTTTTCAGTTCAATGGATTCCAAAAAGGAAAAACTGCGTCTGATTGATGAGTCAACTTCCTGTACTGATGTGCCACGAGCACTGGAGGACGCCAACCACCGGCACCACTGCTTCCTGACTTCCCGCTTTCGGTGCCACCCGTCCCCTCCTAGGACCCCACCACGGTGGTCTGTCTACCCACTTCCCAAGTGAGCCCATGCTCTTCTGCTCTTGACGCTTGAGCCACCTCCACTTCTTTTCTCAGTTCTAAAATTCCCAAAGCACCAGTACTATGTATCAGGATACACCATGTTACTTCTGCAAATTTCTCTTATGCTTGTATGTCCAAAAAATATACAACTGCTGCTTTTGATGTTTTAGTGCAGAGGAGGCTTAAAAATCAATGTTTCTCTAGTTGAAAATTTTGATGCTATATAGGTGCTTGTTAGGACTCGGGCACGAGCTAGTCCACTAGGGGTGCTGGCAGCCGCCCAAGTGGACTGTTGAGACCAGTACAAGTAGATTCGGGGATCGCGGCCACCAACTTCACCAAGCGCTGCACAGCCCTCCAAGTCGAGCACGCGCACAGAGAGAACAAGAGCGCCTTTGCTTTGCACATTGCTTGGTCGTGCATGATTGCTGATGGATGCAGCAAGCGTTTTATTAGTTTGATCTTCTGCAAGACTCAATTTTGTCTCAGCATTCATGAATGCTAGCCGGCAATACGTCCAACATTCTTGTGGATTTGCGTGCAGCACACGTGCTACATGCTCAATGGTTGCACACTGCCACCATGGACATGCACACTGCTGCCTGAGCACGGCGCCGGCCAGCCTCTCCCTGACCGCGTGGCCGCCTAGCCTTCTCGCGACCGCGCCGCTGGCCGGCCTTCTCCTCGGAAGCTGATACACTTGGGCCTAACACTCTCACTACTAAGGAAAACTTTATACATTGAATCTTTCCAGCTGCAGTCTTCAAAATACAACGCTACTACTATTTAGCAGCAACGCGTTCAACAAAAATGCGCTGGTGAAAGAAAAATAGCAGTAGCGAATCCCATCTAAACCGTGCTACTTCTCTAATTGCCAGTACCTCGCAGTCCAGCTAGTTATAGCAGTAGCGCCCTATAACAAACTGTGCTACTGCTATGGATGTTAACAGCAGTGCACTTCTATAAAACTCACTACTGCTAAGTTCAGCCCACAAGTTTAGTACCACCTCGCTCCGCGAACAGGGTGTTTACCACCTTAAATATGTTACTTCTCAAACTATCACAACCACTTGGTCTTCACTCAACTCTATGTGTAGAATTTGTGGTTGCAATATCAGTCTTCTCCGGTTCCTACTAGAGAGGACTCATATTGACAATTAAGATTGTACACAAAAAGATCATTGATGGCCAATGTATTTTTGCATGCTTACACTTAGCAGTAGCGCTTTTAGTAGCAACGCACTACTGCTAGTCCAACTTAGCAGTAGCGTGCGTCCCTGCACAGCGCTACTGCTATTCTCATTAGTTGTAGCACGTTTTCGCACCCGCGCTACTACTAACCCTACCTTTTCCCCAAAAGTGCGGCCGACCCTCTCTCTCACTCACTCTCCCCCTCTCAGTCACTCTCGCCCACGCCAATAACCGTCATCATCCGTCATCGCCGCCGCTGTCGTCCGTCCGCCATTGAGGTACTCCCTCCTTCCGCCCCTCCTCCAACTGCGCCCTCCTCCCTCCTCCTCCCACCAAGCCCTC
>NC_057803.1:703364672-703369614 GCF_018294505.1 Triticum aestivum
TATAATCTTTGAATTTTAAACACAAGAGATGTCTGATAACGATGGGATCCTGGAGTGCGGGTACTGCTACGATGACCGTGGTGTGTGCGACAGGTTTCCTCACCTGCAAAATGATAGGTTTTTCACCGTGAAGCTGGAAGAGACCTTCGATGTTTGTACGGTACGCAACGATACGCATTTCATCGTAATAAATATCATCACTTGTGCTTCTTTTGTTCAAAGTGTAATTTATGGATTTTTTCAATTCGACTAATACATCCTATGCCATGCTAGACCATATGTATTGGAGAAGCTTGATTTTGTTTTAGATGACTTTGAGAATGTGTAGACGAGGAGGGCTCACTTAAGAACTAAATATGGTTATGAGTTTCTAGTTAAGTTCTACAATGCGGTTCTCTAATTGGGAAGTTCTCTGCAAGGCATATGGATTAGAGGAGGAAATGCGAATAAGATTTGATATTTGTCCTGAAGATTATGATGACGATGATAATATCGACATCTGGGTGGATGTGGATATGCCTCCAGTTCTACCTAGATGTGAGTTTGTCAAACTTATTTGTTAAGTTCAGTAATTTATGTTGTTAATTTAAAAATATTTAGTGTTCATCCGTACTAAACTTATTTATTTATAATTGTCAGCTTATTTCTTATCTTCAAGAAATACTCGGAAGGTAGTAGACAGCACATACTACAACTATGATTCCAAGCTTAATTGTGAGGAGAAAGATTATCTTGTCTCATTCATAGAAGATGTTGAGGCCTTCAAAACCAATCACTCTATCAGCCCAAATTATAAAAGATACATGCCACTAGTCCATAAATTGCTTGATGGTAACTTCATTGCCAAAAACTTGGTAAGATTTTGTTAATGATGGTAACTACATTGCATATTCTTAAGTAAACTACATTGCTAACTATACATGTTACTATTTTGTTTTTGAACAGAGGCTCCTGAAGCAGGTTGTGCCTGACATGCTATGTACCGAAGGTGATATGCATATGGTTAGCTTACGACCAACTCCTTTGAGGCTTACCATACTACATACTCGATTTCTCCAAATGATGGAAGAGTCAAAATCAAAGAATGGAGCAAAGTGATGAATGCGCACACGCAAATAATTAGAGACAAAATGAATGCGCACAAGCCACGAGTTGGAGATAGGTTTATGTCCATTCTCCATTATGGTGAAGGACCGGTTTATCTGTTTTAAGGTATTTTAGCTAGGAGAGAGGAGTAGGTCCTAAGTATTAAGAACAATTAGTTTAGTGTTGATTATATATGACTACAATGTCTTAGACTTAATGTGATGCTGAGTAGGAGTAGTGATTATGAGTACTATGATGATGATGAGGAGTTGTTATTATAACTAGTGACGAAGTTGTTATATGATGTCTCATCATGGACGAAAATGATGATTATGAGGAGTTATATGACAATGATATATTATGATGATAAGTTGTTAATGATATTATGACGATGATGATAAGTTATTATATCATTGGGTGAAAGAACCGCAGATTAGTTTCAAATGGATGGATCCAAAGTGACCATTGGTTACTTTGGATCCATGCACTTGAAACTAATCCAAGGTTCTTTCACCTGGTGATTTAATAACTCATTATGATGTTAAACAATCTCTAAATTGCTACTGTATGAAAAATTGTATACAGGTGTATGAATACGACCTAAAATTCAAAAGAAATGGAATACAGAATAATAGTAGTAGCGGTTGTTGTCGAAAGTGCTACTAGTAATTAGCAGTAGTGATTGGCGTGGAAAGCGCTATTACTAAGAAGATATATCAGTAGCGCGTGCCAGCCAGTGCTACTGCTAAGCTTTAGCTGTAGCGCCTTATCAGTAGCGCCCTTACCCGCGCAACTGATAGGCCAAAAACCAGCGCTACTGCTAGGCTTTTCCCTAGTAGTGTCTGTCCACTCGTCGTATACTCCTGGCATAGCAATTATTCGCCACCGATGATCTATGTACCTTCATGTCATCACATGAGTGATGATATGCAACATATATAGTTGAGCAACAGAAAGATACTTACTTGACAAAAATAGAAGCAACATATCATCAGCATAAATAACAAAGTTTAGCGTACCCAAAATGCCCTAACTAGAGTGATCTTCGCTAGTTGAGGAGGAAAGTTTAATTACATCACAAATAAAGTTTCGTCGTGCATAAGTCAAAGTTTCGTCATAGAGAAAGTATGGACTACAGACACATTGTCATATATCGTCAATCACTGCAACATGGCATGCCATCCATCCAAGTCAGGGAGATAGTCCCCGAGCATAGCGAAAGGCTTCTGGTCGAGGCGATGAGCAGCTACGCGTGTTCATACGTCTTCCCACTGAAGGAAATATGCCCTGGAGGCAATAATAAAGTTGTTATTTTACATTTCCTTATATCATGATAAATGTTTATTATTCATGCTAGAATTATATTAACCAGAAACTTGATACATGTGTGAATACATAGACTAGCTTGTTAAATAAAGATGGTTAATTTTCCTAACCATGGACATGTATTGTCATTTGATGAACGGAATCACATCATTAGGAGAATGATGTGATGGACAAGACCCATCCGTTAGCTTAGCATATTGATCGTTCAGTTTTATTGATATTGCTTTCTTCATGTCATATACATATTGCTTTGACTATGAGATTATGCAACTCCAGATGCCGGAGGAATACCTTATGTGCTATGAAACGTCACAACGTAACTGGTTGATTATAAAGATACTCTACAGGTATCTGTGAAGGTGTTTGTTGGGTTGGCATAGATCGAGATTAGGATTTTTCACTACGAGTATCGACGAGGTATCTCTGAGCCCTCTCGGTAATGCACATCATAAAAAGCCTTGCAAGCAATGTGACTAATGAGTTAGTTGCAGGATGATGCATTACAGAACGAGTAAAGAGACTTGCCGGTAACGAGATTGAACTAGGTATGAAGATAAAGACGACCAAATCTCGGCCAACTAACATACCGATGACAAAGGGAATAACGTATGTTGTCATTACGGCACGACCGATAAAGATCTTCATAGAATATGTAGGAACCAATATGAGCATCCATGTTCCGCTGTTGGTTATTGACTGTAGAGGTGTCTCTGTCATGTCTACATTGTTCTCGAACCCGTAGGGTCCGGACGCTTAACATTCGAGGACGACTTTGTATTATATGAGTTATGTGATTTGGTGACTGAATGTTGTTCTGAGTCCCAGATGACACATACATGACGAGGAGTCTTGAAATGATCGAGAAGTAAAGATTCATATATAGGACAATGGTATTCGAACACCATAAGTGTTCTGGGGGGTACCAGGTACATATCGGGTCAACGAAAGGGGTTCCGGGCAACCCCTCGGTAAATATATGGGCCTAATGGGCCAAGAGGGGGACAGAACAGCCCCTAAGGGGCTGGTGCGCCCCAATATAGGCCAAAATAGGAGGAGAAGGAAAGAGGGAAAGAGAGAACGAAGGGGAGGGATTCGGCCTCCCCCTTCCTTCCCTCTCCCTCCTCCTTCCTTCCCCCTCCGGAACTTATGAAAGGGGGGGTGCCAAATTGGGGAGGCGCCCAAGTAGGATTTGTAACACCCCAAAATTTTAACCTTGTTTTATTAATTTAAATTTTGCCAGGAAACTTAAACTTTTGTTTTCTGGATTTTCTTTTGATTTTAGAACCTTTCTTCCCTTTATTTTTATGGAGTTTTTACCTCAAGTGAAAAAACTTCCCAATTTTATTGGACTCATTTACCCTCTCAAATAAAACAATTCTTTTATTAGTAGGATTATTTATATAATTATTTTTCCCCTGTGCTTGGATTCTCTAAATTGGTTTTCATAAGTTTTAGGGTTCCAATTGCACTGCAACCCTTTTATAAATCCATTCAAAAATTCCACCAAAAATTGGAGATGCCATGTGATGTTTTTAAATCTCTTTTATGCAAAAATATATTTCATTCATTGAATATTTTGAGTTCTACACCTAGTTTTCAAATCTGGTCCAGTGGGCAGTTTTGCACTACAACCTATTTAAATATTTCTTTAAAGCTTCCACCAAAATTTTGGGATGTCAACAGGAGTATATTAACTAACTTTTTGCAAAAACCCAGTGTTGTTCTTTGAAAAATTTGAGTGAATCAACCTCATTTCCATTCTGGTCCAACTTGATGATTTGTACTACAACTATATTTTAACTTGCACCTTTTGCTGTGATTTCCTTTTCCTACTTGTAGTCCTCCCTGAAAAACCCTTAAGTCCAAGAGCATGAACCCATTGGGAGAATTTTGGTCCATGCATTGATGCCATTTACCTTCTGTCCAGAACTGAAGATTTGCAAAACATGCACTAGCAAGTTTCTTCTTTTGGCAAAATAACCTCACCACCCTCTCTTTCATCTAAAGAGACCCCACTCTGGAAGATTTGAACACTCCAAGAAATGTCTAGGTGCATGTGGCATTCTGTCAAACAATTTATGGGCATGACCAGTTTTGACATGAGTTTTAGTTTGCACTATGAACTTGCTTCCCTTGCCTAACCACCTTGTCCATTAAACTCCCAGTTACTCCTAACCTAGGTCTGTTAAACCCCAACCTCACCCGAGACCTCTAGCTTGCCCTGGCATTTTGTCGAGCACGTCCCGTGCGTGCTCTGGGCGCGAGCAGAGCACGCGTTTTGCACGTGCCGCGCCCGAGCCCCCCGCGTCACGCCCCTGGTTTTGCCCACACTGCAGAGTCGCGCCACGCACTCTCCCTCTCACCAGAACAAGCCAGGAGCTAGCCGCCACGGCCGCCCGATAGCCCCTGCTTAGGTCGGCGCCGCCCGAGCCTCTCCCGCTCGCCACCTGCCCCTGGAGCAGCTAAGACTCATCCACAAGAGCGTCCTCTAGCTCTCGTCGCCGCCACGTCGCCCTGACCGCTACAGAGT
>NC_057803.1:703369730-703376315 GCF_018294505.1 Triticum aestivum
AGGCCTCAAGCAAGCTCTCTCACTCCTTCACCGATCCGCACGTAGCAGTTGGAAGACCAGAGGGGTCGTCTTCCACATTTCCGGCAACCACAGCCGCCGCCACTGTCCCGGTCACTCCGGCGCCACCAGGGCCTCCCCCTCTCCACTCTCTTCACCATGAGCTCTCTCTCCCCCTCGTGAATCCATCCCCTGCTCAATTTTGATCGGGACTCACCGCGAGAGAAAACCCACTCTGCCCGACGGCCACCGTCTGCTGCGGAGCTCGCCGCCGGCAGCTCCGTCCACCTCAGAGACCAAAGCGACTACCGGAGTGACCGCCTCGACCCCCTGAGCCCGCGGATGGCCTCGGTTTCCCAAACAGTGCCGCCGTCCGCCGGCGAGCATCGCCGGAGTCCCGCCTCCATTTGGGCAGAGGAAGAGGAGGGAGGAAAGACCAGTCAAACCTGACAATTGGGCCAGGCGGGCCCACTGTCAGTGACTCACGCGCCGCCCACGCTGGAGTAAGTGGAAGCGTAAATTCAAAATGCGCCTTCGACGTGGTCAGTTCGAATCATTTTTCCTTTTTCTGTTTTTTTTAAAACAAAATTTGACCACAACTTTGACTGCCTATAACTTTTTAAATATAACTCCAAATGAATTGATTCTTTTTCCTACCTCTCTCAAATATTGTCTAGTTTATTTTAAGATTTATTTCAAAATGTTTCAGACAACTTTTTGGTACTGTTTTTGAAACTATATTTGATTCAAAAATATTTTAAATAGGATTTTTGGAGAGAGGAGAAAGCTTTCAAAAGTTTTGGAGTGCACCCTACCTTTCCACACATTGAAGGCAAGCATTCTGAACCCTGGCATAATATTTTGCATGCATTGTTTGACACGATCATGACACCACCTCAATACTTAGAACTCGTTATTTTATGTGGTGATGTGATCATTTGCATGAGTGCTTATTGGAAATTTCCTTGCTGTTGGAAATGGACATGCTTGTGATAGTGATCATCCTCATATGCCTTTCGTGCCTACCGGAGGGAAAACGGGAAAGTCTCTATCTTGGGTAGACCCGATCTTGTCCCCAGTTCCTCGTCGAGACGAGTGTGTCCGGCATGGCATGAGGGGTATGATGAGTGGTGATTCTGTCTGTTGGATGAAATATATTCGTTATGCTAATCATGCAAGCAATACTTAAACCTCCTGAGTCGACCATAGATCGAGTCTTGTTCCAGTAACCCACATACTTGTTTCGTACTACCACTCGTCTCTGCAACAAGTAGGGTATGGTTCAGTAAGTCTTCAACCCTTTTCTAGCACACACCGTACAGAGAGGCCATGGTGGAAGATAACGGTTGTAGCTGGTAGGCAGGCCACCTGGTCCGGGGGCATGGGTGTTTCCGATTGAGACCAAGAGGGGAGGCCACCCCTTAGAGCGCGCGATATAAATTTGATCCCATGCTACGCGAGGTTGTAGCCACCCCACTTAGAGTTTTGCTTGATAGGTGTCGTGGGTGATTCCAGACACCGGTAACTTAAGCTGGTATGTGCAAGTTAGGTGTGTTTTCAACTAAAAGGCCGTAGACGGAATTAGTCCCGATGGACTAAAAGAATCCGTTACTCGTGGGTAAAGAGTACACCCTCTGCAGAGTTTAAACCTATTTGAATAGCCATGTCCATGGTTAAGGATTACAGTTTGGGATGGGTCAAGTGTCGGTCTTAGTGTCGGTCTTCAGAGGAGAAACCGTTAAACCAGAACTGGGATCACGACTTCAGACTTGTGAGGACCATGATTATTATTTTGTTATGGACTAACCCATTATATTATTTGAATTATCGAGTATCCCTGGGATGGTTCTACCTCCTGGATATTCACTGTGATTATTGATAAGCCCTTTACGTGGTGTCGCTGAGACGCCCGACTGTGGCATGCTTGTTATTTATTTACTTTATAAGCCCTTTATGTGGTGTCGCTGAGACGCCCGACTGTGGCATGCTTGTTATTTATTTACTTTATAAGCCCTTTATGTGGTGTCGCTGAAACGCCTGACTGTGGCATGCTTGTTATTCATTTACTTTATAAGCCCTTTATGTGGTGTCGCTGAGACACCCGACTGTGGCATGCTTGTTATTTATTTTATAAGCCCTTTATGTGGGGTCGCTCAGACGCCCGACTGAGGCATGCCTGTTATTTACCATCAATTCGAGATGTCGCTTCTGACATCCGAATGGCACATTTTATTCTTACTCTGTCATTACATATTCATTGCTACCTATTAATAACCTACTTGCATGCATCAAGGATGTTATTTTTATGACTGACGTTGTGATCATAGAATATTTCAGAGCATGATTATCGGTTGTTATATTATACATGTGTTCATAATGTTTGCGAGTACATTCAAAGTACTCACTCGCTTGTCCCTGGCTATTGTCTTGGCCAGATTTCTTGCGCGGAGAGGAGCGACCGTGATGACAGCCCCGGAACCTGCGCAACGGTGATAGCAGCCTCGCGAAGATAGGAGTTATCCTGGTCAGCTGTTCCTGTGGGAAATGGAGTCCCATAGACACTGATGATCCACAACCGCTTCCGCCATCAATTACTAGAAACCATTTGTTGTACTCACATACCAGAATGGTCTCGTACAACATATTTTGTGTTTTTTCTTGGAATTTCTGTATCAAGTTGGTGCCTTGTCAGCTAACAGTAATCCTGGGGCTGGTGAGCACAAAGGCCATTTTTTGGAAATCAATACCCGGAAAACTGGTCGCGACAAACTTGGTATCAGAGCCAGGCTGACCATTGGCTAATCCTATCTTAGCCAGGTCAAAAAACCTAGGTAAGCCAAACCACCAGACCTTCACCTAAACCCAGCCAAGCTTCTCGTGCAAGATAGCCACACAGTGACCCCGACACTTTTGGCAGTCGGTGCCTAACCTATCAACCCAGCCTGTCGATCACGCGCTAGTGACCGACGCCTGTTATGTCTCATTCGCAATCGTGCGACGGAAGACTTCGTTTCCTTTTTCTATAAAAAGGGCACGCTCGCCTCAACCCAGCACAGCACAGCCTCTACCCCAAACCGAGCCATAATGCCTGGCCCCGTCGTGCACAATGAGACCACACCAACCAACCTTGGAGGTTTTGTGACCATACTCGCAAACCTCACCTATCGTGCCTATGCGTTAGAAGAACCCCCAGAATATGTTTTGTACCAAGGATCCATGAGCGGTGAAAGCCGTCAATTCTGGGCCACTGTGCACATCTATGGTAGGGGTCTGTCGCCAGAACGCTCCTACAGCCACAAGCCATCCAGCTAGCTGCTCGAGAGGCTATAGTTCAACTCCGGCAGTTGTCGCCCAGAGTTAACTGTCGCTCGTTCTACTACTACCCCAGACGTGAAGGGTATGGTAGACCACCCCAGGTTGCCAACGGAGATCACAAGACGGATCCTGCGTTGTTACACCTAGTGCGATATGTAGGTGCACTAGAGGAACTGTTCGATCAAATCACCATTGATCTGATCACAGCTCGTGGAGAGCTGATTCGCCGAGCCCCGGCAAGGAGAGAAGATGAGCTCGACGCCGACAGCCCAGTCGTGCTGTTCGGACAACCAATTGAGACCTTGAGGTCACCCCCAGCCATCAACCAAGGCGCTTTGATGACCCCAGAAGTGCTTCGTCGCCTTTTGGGAGCACACTCCAATGGGATTGTGGCCAACAATCCCCGCGATGGTCATCATCACTACCCCGACCTGCAGTCCCTCAACCACCTCCAGCTAATCCCGACGGTGAGACCCGTGGAGAAGCCTCGACGTCCTCATGGCAGGCTTGTTTAGACATAAACGAGGTAGACTGAATCACTTGAGTAGTGCTGAGTCTCAGTGTATCCACGCCTTATAATCGTGTGACCTTGTGAATTAACGCAGCCTGTTGTTGTGCCTCTGTTTTAAATAGTAACCTTGCATGTTTATGTCAGCACGCAGTTGCATATTTTTCCGGGTACAGCTACCAAAACCAACCCCGACCCTTTGACCCCGACCCTTGAGCTGAGCTGGCAAATTAATTACCTTTCACCACGGTAAATAACCAGCCCGGATGCTATATAAGAAGGCCACCTCGTGACCTTAACAAGCACCCCTCACCTCGTGCACCAACCTCACAACCTTCCTGCCATGCCGAGCCCTAGTATTTATCTGAGAACCCCAGATGCAACCCCGGGTAGTTTTGTCAAAATATTGTGGGACTTTACCTACGGTACCATGGGTTCTACCCAGCCACCCTAGTACGAGCTGTTCAAATCGAGGATCACCCCTTCCACCTCGAAATATTGGGCAGTAGTACACATCCCTCCCGTAAATCCAAACCAAGACCCAACGGAAGTTTCCTTCTTGGGGAAATCTATGTCGACCCCACTTATGGCCATAGAAGCGGCTGCACACAAAGCACTTGCCCGCCTTCGATTCGCGGTACCCTATGCCAGTGAAAGAGGATATTATTACTTTCCGAGCTGTGCAGCACCCAGAGAAGTAACATCTTTTCCCGGTGGACTGATTGAGAGAGACCCAGTACTGGCCAACCTGGTCCAGTACGTCGTCGCTCAAGAACGTTTGACCCAGCGAGTAATGGGATATATCCAGAGTCTCGCAGATTTAAATCCTCAGATCACCATCAGCAGACCACTGAGGCCCGACCAGGAGAGACACATTCATCGGCTGATCAATCCGCTTTCCTCGATAGAAGAGGAGTGCATCCCAGTACCAGAGACATTTTCTAGGGACCTCGTCCAGTTACCGTTTGCACTATAGACGTCGTTGCTGTGTTTATTATTGCAACATTTATTTATGCATTGTAACTTATCCGTGGTACCCCGAATTTGTGCGGCAAGTAAATTATTTAGTTTCTATTAATGTGAGTAGTTCTGTTGCGGTTTGACTCTAATATATTACTATTGTTCTCTCGCGAAAAATCCTGGAGTGAAATTTCTTTTCCCTGAGTTGCTGCATCGTATATCTTCTCACGACGTGGATTATTTTATTTCACACAGCACCATGGCAGCAGAATCACAGCCGCTCAAACACATACCCTGCTTGCAAAAACTCGTAACCGTGGAGTAGTTGTTTCTCAAAACAACTCTTAACAAATCTCGAGGACGAGATTTTTTTCTTAAGGGGGGTAGTTTTGTAACACCCCAAAATTTTAACCTTGTTTTATTAATTAAAATTTTGCCAGGAAACATAAACTTTTGTTTTCTGGATTTTCTTTTGATTTCAGAACCTTTCTTCCCTTTATTTTTATGGATTTTTTACCTCAAGTGAAAAAACTTCCCAATTTTATTGGACTCATTTACCCTCTCAAATAAAACAATTCTTTTATCAGTAGGATTATTTATATAATTATTTTTTCCCTGAGCTTGGATTCTCTAAATTGGTTTTCATAAGTTTTAGGGTTCCATTTGCACTTAAACCTTTTATAAATCCATTCAAAAATTCTACCAAAAATTGGAGATGCCATGTGATGTTTTTAAATCTCTTTTATGCAAAAATATATTTCATTCATTGAATATTTTGACTTCTACACCTAGTTTTCAAATCTGGTCCAGTGGGCAGTTTTGCACTACAACCTATTTAAATATTTCTTTAAAGCTTCTACACCTAGTTTTCAAATCTGGTCCAGTGGGATGTCAACAGGAGTATACTAACTAACTTTTTTGCAAAAACCCAGTGGTGTTCTTTGAAAAATTTGAGTGAATCAAACTCATTTCCATTCTGGTCCAACTTGATGATTTGTACTACAACTATATTTTAACTTGCACCTTTTGCTGTAATTTCCTTTTCCTACTTGTAGTCCTCCCTGCAAAACCCTTAAGTCCAAGAGCATGAACCCATTGGGAGAATTTTGGTCCATGCATTGATGCCTTTTACCTTCTGTCCAAAACTGAAGATTTGCAAAACTTGCACTAGCAAGTTTCTTCTTTTGGCAAACTAACCTCACCACCCTCTCTTTCATCTAAAGAGACCCCACTCTGGAAGATTTGACCACTCCAAGAAATGCCTAGGTGCATGTGGCATTCTGTCAAACACATTATGGGCATGACCAGTTTTGACATGAGTTTTAGTTTGCACTATGAACTTGCTTCCCTTGCCTAACCACCTTGTCCATTAAACTCCCAGTTACTCCTAACCTAGGTCTGTTAAACCCCAACCTCACCCGAGACCTCTAGCTTGCCCTGGCATTTTGTCGAGCACGTCCCGTGCGTGCTCTGCTCGCGCCCAGAGCACGCGTTTTGCACGTGCCGCGCCCGAGCCGCCGCGTCTCGCCCCTGGTTTTGCCCACACTTCAGAGCCGCGCCACGCACTCTCCCTCTCACCAGAACGCGCCAAGCAGCCCCTCGCCACGTCTTCGGCAAGCCAGGAGCTAGCCGCCACGGCCGTCCGAGCCTCTCCCGCTCGCCACCTGCCCCTGGAGCAGCTTAGACTCATCCACAAGGGCGTCCTCTAGCTCTCGTCGCCGCCACGTCGCCCTGATCGCTACAGAGCGGCGGTTCGCCGGCGCCCTTATCCTCGGCCGCGGAACCGCCATGGATGCGCTATAAAT
>NC_057803.1:703376561-703402369 GCF_018294505.1 Triticum aestivum
CCCTCACCGATCCGCTTGTAGCAGTAGGAAGACCAGAGGGGTCATCTTAATCATCTTTGGCAACCACAGCCGCCGCCACTGTCCCGGTCACTCTGGCGCCACCAGGGCCTCCCCCTCTCCACTCTCTTCACCAGGAGCTCCCTCTCCCCCTCGTGAGTCCATCCCCCTGCTCAATTTTGATCGGGACTCGCCGCGGGAGATAACCCACTCTGCCCGACGGCCACCGTCCGCTACGGAGCTCGCCGCCGGCAGCTCCGTCCACCTTAGAGACCAAAGCGACTACCGGAGTGACCGCCTCGACCCCCTGAGCCAGCGGATGGCCTCGGTTTCCCGAACGGTGCCGCCGTTCACCGGCGAGCATCGCCGGAGTCCCGCCTCCGTTCGGACAGAGGAAGAGGAGGGAGGAAAGACCAGTCAAACCTGACCAGTGGGTTAGGCGGGCCCACTGTCAGTGACTCACGCGCCGTCCATGCTGGAGTAAGTGGAAGCGTAAATTCAAAATGCGCCTTCGACGTGGTCAGTTCGAATCATTTTTCCTTTTTCTGTTAAAAAAACAGATTTTGACCACAACTTTGACTGCCTATAACTTTTTAAATATAACTCCAAATGAATTGATTCTTTTTCCTACCTCTCTCAAATATTGTCTAGTTTATTTTAAGATTTATTTCAAAATGTTCAGACAACTTTTTGGTACTGTTTTTGAAACTATATATAGATTCAAAAATATTTTAAATAGGATTTTTGGAGAGAGGAGAAAGCTTTCAAAAGTATAGGAGTGCACCCTGCCTTTCCACACATTGAAGGCAAGCATTCTGAACCCTGGCATAATATTTTGCATGCATTGTTTGACACGATCATGACACCACCTCAATACGTAGAACTCGTTATTTTATTGGAAATTTCCTTGCTGTTGGAAATGGACATGCTTATGATAGTGATCATCCTCATATGCCTTTCGTGCCTACCGGAAGGAAAACGGGAAAGTCTCTGTCTTGGTTAGACCCGAGCTTGTCCCTAGTTCCTCGTCGAGACGAGTGTGTCCGACATGGCATGAGGGGTATGATGAGTGGTGATTCTGTCTGTTGGATGAAATATATTCGTTATGCTAATCATGCAAGGAATACTTAAACCTCCTTAGTCGACCATAGATCGAGTCTTGTTCCAGTAACCCCCATACTTGCTTCGTACTACCACTCGTCTCTACAACAAGTAGGGTACTGTTCAGTAAGTCGTCAACCCCTTTCTAGCACACACCGTATAGAGAGGCCATGGTGGAAGATACCAGTTGTAGCTGGTAGGCAGGCCACCTCGTCCGGGGGCATGGGTGTTTCCGGTTGAGACTGAGAGAGGAGGCCACCCCTTAGAGCGCGCGATATAAATTTGATCCCATGCTATGCGAGGTTGTAGCCTCCCCACTTAGAGTTTTGCTTGACAGGTGTCGTGGGTGATTCCAGACACCGGTAAGTTAAGCTGGTGTGTGCAAGTTAGGTGTATTTTGAACTAAAAGGCCGTAGACGGAATTAGTCCCGATGGACTAAAAAATCCGTTACTCGTGGGTAAAGAGTACACCCTCTGCAGAGTTTAAACCTATTCGAATAGCCGTGTCCATGGTTAAGGATTACAGTCTGGGATGGGTCAAGTGTCAGTCTTCGGAGGAGAACCTATTAAACTAGAACTGGGATCACGACTTGAGACTTGTGAGGACCATGATTATTATTTTGTTATGGACTAACCTGTTATATTATTTGAATTATCGAGTATACCTAGGATGGTTCTACCTCCTGCATATTCACGGTGATTATTTATAAGCCCATTACGTGGTGTCGCTGAGACGCCCGACTGTGGCATGCTTGTTATTTATTTACTTTATAAGCCCTTTATGTGGTGTCGCTGAGATGCCCGACTGTGGCATGCTTGTTATTTATTTACTTTATAAGCCCTTTATGTGGTGTCACTGAGACGCCCGACTGTGGCATGCTTGTTATTCATTTACTTTATAAGCCCTTTATGTGGTGTCGCTGAGACACCCGACTGTGGCATGCTTGTTATTTATTTTATAAGCCCTTTATGTGGTGTCGCTTAGACGCCCGACTGAGGCATGCCTGTTGTTTACCATCAATTCGACATGTCGCTTCAGACATCCGAATGGCGCATTTTATTCTTACTCTGTCATTACATATTCATTTTTTACCTATTAATAACCTACTTGCATGCATCAAGGATGTTATTTTTATGACTGACGTTGTGATCATAGAATATTTTCAGAGCATGATTATCGGTTGTTATATTATACCTGTGTTCATAATATTTGCGAGTATATTATACCTGTGCTCACTTGTCCCTGGCTATTGTCTTGGCCAGATTTCTTGCGAGGAGAGGAGCGACCGTGATGACAGCCCGAAACCTGCGCAACGGTGATAGCAGCCTCGCGAAGATAGGAATTATCCTGCTCAGCTATTCCTGTGGGAAATGGAGTCCCATAGACACTGATGATCCACAACCGCTTCCGCCATCAATCACTAGAAACCATTTGTTGTACTCACAGACCAGAATGGTCTCGTACTACATATTTTGTGTTTTTTCTTGGAATTTCTGTATCAAGTTGGTGCCTCATCAGCTAACAGTAATCCTGGGGCTGGTGAGCACAAAGGCCATTTTCTGGAAATCAATACCCGGGAAACCGGTCGCGACAGGATTCCTCCTACGTGGGGCACCACCTTGGCTTCCTCTCCTCCCCTCCAACCTATATATATGTGGGGGGCACTGCTAGAACACACACCAACAATTGTTAGCCGTGTGCGGCGCCCCCCTCCAAAGTTTACGCCTGTAGTCATATCTTAGTAGTGCTTAGGCAAAGCCCTGCACGGATCACTTCACCATCACCGTCACCACACCGTCTTGCTAACGGAACTCTTCCTCGACACTTTGCTGGATCAACAGTTCGAGGACATCGTCAAGTTGAATGTGTGCAGAACTCGAAGGTGTCGTACGTTCGGTACTTGATCAGTCAAAACAAGAAGTTTGACTACATCAACAGTGTTGTCAAACGCTTCCGCTTTCGGTCTACGAGGGTATGTGGACACGCTCTCTCCCCCTAATTGCTATGCATCTCCTAGATAGATCTTGTGTGAGCGTAGGAATTTTTTTTTTGAAATTGCATGTACCTTTCCCAACAGTGGTATCAGAGCCAGGTCTATGCTTAGATGATAGGCATGAGTAGAACACAAAGAGTTGTGGGCGGTGATAGTCATACTGCATACCACCAACGTCCGGACCAACCTTACATGACCACGTTCATGAGACTGGTTACACCGACAGACATGCAACTAGGTTTGCATAAAGGTGGCTAGCGGGTGTCTATTTCTCCAACTTTAGTTTAATCAAATTTGACTTCGGCTGGTTCTTGCTGAAGGTTAAAATAGAAAATTTGATGAAACACCGTTGTAGTTTTGATGCGTAGGTAAGAACGGTTCTTGCTAGAAGCCCGTGACGATGCATAGTTGTAGAGGCAATAGTTGGCGAGACGACCAGGACGGTATGATGGAGATCAAAGTGTCAAGCCAGTGACGATGGAGATCATGACGATGCTTTGGAGATGGGGTTCAAAAGCACAAGATCATATCACATATTTTGAGTGCATCTGATGTTTATCTTTTATGCATCTTATTTTGCTTTGTACGGCGGTAGCATTATAAGATGATCCCTTAACGAAATTTCGAGGTATAAGTGTTCTCCCTAAGTATGAGCCGTTGTGACAGTTCATTATGCTGAGACACCACATGATGATCAGGTGTGATACGATCTACGTTCACATACAGTGGGTGCAAGACAGTTTTACACATGCGGAATACTCGGGTTAAACTTGACAAGCCTGGCATGTACAAACATGGCCTCGGAACACCGGAGACTGAAAGGTCAAACGTGAATCATGTAGTAGATATGATCAACATAGAGATGCTCACCATTGAAAACTACTCCATCTCACGTGATGATCGGACATGGTTAAGTTGATTTGGTTCACGTATCATTTTGATGACTTGAGGGATGTCTATCTAAGTGGGAGTTCTCAAGTAATTTGATTAAATGAACATAATTTATCATGAACTTAGTTCTAATAGTTTTTGCATATCTATGTTGTAGATCAATCGCCCGTGCTACCGTTTCCTTGAATTTTATGCATTCCTAGAGAAAGCTAAGTTGAAAGATGATGGTAGCAACTACATGGACTGGGTCCATAACTTAAGGATTATACTCATTGCTTCACATAAGAATTATGCCCTTGATGCACCGCCAGGTGAAAGGCCTGTTGCCGGAGCAGATGCCAATGTTATGAACGTCTGACAAGCTTGCTCTGATGACTACCTGGTAGTTCAATGTGCCATGCTTTATGGCTTAGAATCGAGACTTCAAAGACGTTTTGAACGTCATGGACCATATGAGATGTTCCAGGAGTTGAAGTTAATATTTCAAGCAAATGCTCGAGTTGAGAGATATGAAGTCTCCAACAAGTTCTATAGTTGCAAGATGAAGGAGAACAGTTATGTCAGTGAACACATACACAAAATGTATGGGTATCATAATCACTTGACTCAGGTGGGAGTTAATCTTCCAGATGATGGTGTTATTGACAGAGTTCTTCAATCACTACCACCAAGCTACAAAGGCTTCGTGATGAACTATAATATGCAAGGGATGGATAATGATATGCAAGTTGCCACTCCCGGGAAGGGGGATCAAGGAGCATCAAGTATTGATGGTTAACAAGACCGCTATATTCAAGAAAAAGGGCAAGGGAAGAAGGGAAACTTTAAGAAGAATGGCATGCAAGTTGCGACTCCCGGGAAGTAGCCCAAAGCTGGACCCAAGCCTAAAACTGAGTGCTTCTACTTGGTGGGTATCGTTATTCTCTAACCTTCATATATGATTTAAGAAGATATGGGTATATCTACTTGGTGAAACACAAGTCTGAAACATTTGAAAAGTTCAAAGAATTTCAGAGTGAAGTGGAGAATCATCATAACAAGAAAATAAAGTTTCTATGATCTGATCCTGGAGGTGAATATTTGAGTTATACGAGTTTGGTCTTCATTTAAAACAATAAGGAATAGTTTCACAACTCACGCCACCTGAAACACCACAACGTAATGGTGTGTCCGAACGTTGTAACCGTACTTTATTAGATATGGTGCGATCTATGATGTTGCTTACCGATTTACCACTATCGTTTTGGGGTTATGCATTAGACACAGCTGCATTCACTTAAAATAGGGCACCGTCTAAATCTATTGAGACGACAACGTATGAGCTGTGGTTTGGCAGGAAACCTAAGCTATCATTTCTTAAAGTTTGGGGTTGCGATGCTTATGTGAAAAAGCTTCAGCGTGATAAGCTCGAACTCAAATCGGATAAGTGCGTCTTCATAGGATACCCAAAAAAATTGCTGGCTACACTTTCTATCATAGATCCGAAGGCAAAAATTTTGTTGCTAAGAATACATCTTTTCTAGAGGAGTTTCTCTCGAAAGAAGTGAGTGGAAGAAAAGTAGAACTTGATGAGGTAATTATACCTTCTCATGAATTAGAAAGTAGCTCATCACAGAAAACCATTCGCGTTATGCCTACACCAACAAAAGAGGAAGCTAATGATGATGATCATGAAACTTCACATCAAGTTACTATCGAACCTCGTAGATCAACCAGAGCATGTTCCTCACCAAAGTGGTACCGTAATCCTGTTCTGGAAGTCATGTTACTAGACCATGATGAACTTACAAACTATGAAGAAGCTATGATGAGCCCAGATTCCGATAAATGGCTTGAAGCCATGAAATCTGAGATAAGATCCATGTATGAGAACAAAGTGTGGACTTTGGTTGACTTGCCCGATGATCGGCGAGCTATAGAGAATAAATGGATATTCAAGAGGAATACTGACGCTGATGGTAATGTTACTGTCTACAAAGCTCGACTTGTCGCAAAATGTTTTTGACAAGTTCAAGGAGTTGACTTGTCGCAAAATCTTTCTCCTGGCCGCTCGACTACAAGATTGTAAACTTTGCATTTTTCGAATGTGAAGGGGACTATACTTAGAGGGGGCATTGTAGCTGACATAGCCAGCATGCTCATCCCGCTACCAACATTTCTTGGTCGGGAAAGCATGGTAACAAAACTTATGTTATGTCTATCACCAACTTTTCTTGGTCAAGAAAGATTGGTAACAGATCTTATGTTAAGTCTATTACCAATGTTTCCCTGTCAGGAAATACTGGTAATAGACCTTATGTAATTTCTATCACTAAGTTTTCTTTGTCAGGAAAGATTGGTAACATAATCTGTCAGTGCTTTTTTAGAGCGCCTAGGGCAAATATCATGATGCATGGGATGTCCGCTACTCCCGTGAAAAAACCCATGGTCTGTCGTTAATTCGGCCTATGTGACCGATTCATCATCGTCCCAAAAAACACGACGCGACCACTACGCATCCCCTGCCCCTCTTCTTCCACGCGTGCCCTAGGGGTAATCTCCCACTGGCGAAGCCGAGGTGGATGGCGATGACGGCGAACCACCTCCACCTTGCTTGAATTACACTATGGAGTAACATAATTACTTTCAGTGGTAATAGTCCTGACAATAGACAGTTTGAGTAGTAACATATCATGAAGAGTACCAGAAGTAATTGGACAGTAACATGCCTTGAGAAGTAACAGTATTACTTTGAGTGGTAACAGGAATAGGAGTAACAGTAGACAGTTTCGTAGTAACATGTCATGAAGAGTAATTGCAGTACTTTGGACAGTTTAGCACATCACATCACTTTATGGCAAGGCAACCAAACTACTTAGTTTTTTCCTTTTTTACTTTTCTCCTCTTCATGTTTTTGCACTATGTCAGCAATCACTTGAGGCTGTTCCACAATATTTCTCTAATGGAGAAGAGGTGGACCAGTTTTGCTACTCCCTCCTTCCATCTATATAGGGCTTAATGCGTTTTTTAAGACCGCCTTTGACTATTGACAAGATTAATAGTACATCACATGCACAATGTGAAAATTATATCATTGAAAGCTTCTTTCACACACGAATTTAAAGGTGTGCTTTGTGTAAGTTGCATGCCATATATTATTGTTGTAATATTTGGTCAAAGTTAGCCGCGAAAAATGCATTAGGCCCTATATAGATGGAAGGAGGGAGTACCTTGTATCATTTAGCCCTCTCCTGCAAATTAAAATGAAAAGGAGAGATAATGCAGGTTATGTCCTGCAAATTGAAATGGAAAGGAGAGATAATGACGGTTATGCACAATATTTTTTGCATCATGTACACTCAGAAAACTTTTGGCATATGTTCTGGTTTGTCACATGAAACAAGGATAATGTAGAGTTGAAGTAGAAAATATAACTATTGGAGTGTGAAGTTGAAAACATGCATGCTGTGATTTCCACTTCACATCATGTAAAGAGGGGAATGCTCTAACCGGCATCTTCATGTCCATGAGCATCTGATATCCATAGTACCGCTCAAGGATAAGCATAAATGCTAAACAACTGTCTTTTAACTTGGCATTGAGAATAGCAGTTGACACCCTTATTTTGGATATTTCAGAAGAAAATGGCGAGACACAACCTTTTTGCAGAAAGGCTTTGCCTACCTACTCCGTGAATATTAAGTTTGCAACCTCCCTAGCCCGTTTCGATTCACTGCAATGCACGAACAGAGACCTGGTATTTCATTCTAAAATCAACAAAAAACACAAAACACTTTTGCGGGTGAATGGTAGTACAAGATAGCTGCAAAAATTTACCTGTATTAGAATGTTGGTTGTATTATCATGTATTGTCATTAGAATTCTGCACCACTTATAAAAATCTGCTCTTTTATTTTGCTTTTCCGTGTTTGATTCCCTCATCAACAAACGCTTTCACAACTTCCACGAACTCCATCCCTGGTCTGCACCATTTTGCTTATATACATGTTATTGTTCATGGATATCTTTATCAACAGAAAAACTTACCAGTTCTTGTGATGAAAAAATTATTTTGTATTTGTTGTAGCCTTTAATCACATCATCATGCTTGAGGCATTTGATGAATGCATTGATAATGCTTAGGGCATTGTTACTTTCCTTTAAGAACTTTACAAGTTCGTCCCCCTTCATGATAGTCCCACACAATTTCAACATCTCATGATCATTGCTTCACGGAATAAAAACATGAAAAGAATATCAGTTAGTTAATCAATTAAAGCAACTCTCGACAAACTAGTGCTAATATCTATAAACTTATTAGTATGAATATCCATAAACTTACCATTCCGTTTTGACAAGTCGATAAACCTCATCACAGTCGATAGACCTCATCACAAAAGTAATAGGATCATTATACTTGACAAGAGGAACAACCATCCTCCTGACTGCTTTCACAACTGGTGTCTTTGCTGCTAATGAATTGGGGGATTGGTGACCATCTGCTCCGTCAACCATAGAAGGGTCAACCTGGTCACGACCCGAATCAGTCATCTCTATATCCTCTTGGGCATGTGTGCTCTCCTCCTGGTTAAAAACAGGGTTATTATGTGTTCTCTTTTTTGGGTGATGGGCATGAGATGTGCTCTCTTCTTGGTCTTGGGCATGTGTGCTCTCGTCCTGCTCAAGAACAAGGTTGCATGTGTTCTCTCTTTCGAGTGATGGGCATATGGGGTGTGCTCTCTTCCTGGTCATGAACGATGGTGTCCCGTGTTCTCTCTTCTGGGTGATGGGCATGAGGTGTGCTCTCTTCCTAGTCAAGAACGGGGTTGTCTTATGTGGTCTCTTCCTGGCGAGGAACGGGGTTGTCTGCCTGGATTATGACCATTCTCTAAGGCATCTTAGACATGAGGTTCGTCCTGCGAGACAAAATCCATGCTCTCTTCCTGGCGAGTGATGGGGTTGTCCTGGTTACTGCCTTCGTCACTCTTCTCTGAGGTATCTTGGGCATGAGGTTCGGGGTCTTCCTGGTTGCCTGAAGTGCGCCCTGCATTTTGGTCATTATCACTTATAAAATTTAGTGAGACAAAATCCTCATCCTCATCATCGGCTGGTTGGCGTTCAAGGTTTCTTCTATTCAAACGGTGACGGAGGAGGCCGATAGAATGCTCCTTGCGAAACTTCAACACATTTTCCTACATTTTTGAGGCATAAATCATTTGTTTCCGAATTTGAATATAAAAAAATTCAAAACAAGGCTAATGTTTACCGTATCGATGTTATATACCACCATCTCCTCGAACCCTTGGATATATAATAGAATATTATAGCCACAATAACGACTGCAATAATTGCAATAACAAGCGCTAAAAAGGGGGGTAAACACAGACTACGGTTCGTGTCATCCACTTGTTCTTTTGAGGTTCAAACTCTGGCTTTTCTACAACATAATCAAAAATGTTGATGTTGTGCTTAGTTCTTAAATATGTATCCAGTTTAGATAACACATCATGTGGCATGCTTTCATGCCTGCCTAGACAGGAGTTAAGGATATATTTCTTTTTTACCGTAATGGAAACGGCAACCAAGGAATAATGTTGAGAATGAGCTATAGGAATGAATATCTGGAAAAAATCTACTGTGAAAACTCATGACATTGAAATACAACGATCCAATAAATAATACACAAACCTGCGTCATGTCCTTCACTTTCTCTACTGTAAGCTGGGTGTCCAGATATTTAGTATCATCTTCTTGATGCAGCAAATCAACCTAGAATAATCAAAAGAGACGACAATCATAGGTACATGTTAGGGTTAGCATTTAAAGATAAGTACTTACAACAGAAAATTCTCCAAGGATAATTTTATCCTTCTAGCCCTTTGACCATAGGTGGCATACCAAGTGTATTATGTTTAATTGCATTTGGCCACATGGTTTGAAACAATCCACAAAAATAGACTCATGTATACGGTAGTCATCAATCTCTAATACAATACTGTCAGAGGTTCTTTCTAAAGCATGTTTCTTGTACAAAATATCAACGCTATTGTCGTCAGAATTCTGATGATAGAATAAAAAAAGAGATTCTATTTAGCAGGAATTAAGGAAGAAAACAATAAAATACTGTCATCAGGTTCCTATCCAAAAATGAAATGTCATGGTTTAGAAACACAACGTGTATTGGGTGGTAACATAACAAACATAGGAGAGCAACCGTACAGATGGTCGTCACGCTTCCGCCCTCCCTAGGACACCAGAGGAAGAAACAACCGGCGTGTAGGGAGAGCAGACGCGCGACGACCATCTGTACCGTTGCTCGCCTATGTTTTTTATGTTACAACCCAATACATGTTGTGTTTCTAAACCATGCTATTTTATTTTTGGATAAGAACCTGATGATAATATTTTATTATTTTCTTCTTTAATTACCGCTTACTAAAATCTCTTTCTTTATTTCTACTATCAAAATTCTGAAGACAATAATGTTGATGGTTTGTAGAAAAAACATGTTTTAGATAGAACCCGTGACAGTATTGTACTAGAGATTGATAACTACTGTGTACATGAGTCTACTTTTGTGGATTGTTTCAAACCATATGGCCAAATGTAATCAAACATACTACACTTATTATGCCAGCTACGATCAAAGGGCTGTAAGGATAAATCTATCCTTGGAGAATTTTATGTTGTAAGTACTTATCCTTAAACCCTAACCCTAAACTCTAACCTATACCTACGATTGTCGTCTCTTTTGATTATTCCAGGTTGATCTGCTGCATCAAGAAGATCAACCTAAATATTTGGACGCGTAGCTTACAACAGAGAAAGTGAAGGACATGACACAGGTTTATGTATTATTGTATCAGATCTTTATATTTCAATCTCATGAGTTTTGGCAATAGATGTTTTTTAAGATATTCATTCCTATAGCTCATTCTCAGCATTATTTCTTGGTTGCCAATTCCATTACGGTTAAAATAAATATATCCTTGACTCCTGTCCAGGGAGACATGAAAGTGTGGCACATGATGTGTCAACTAAACTGAATACATATTTAAGCACTAAGCACAACATCAACATTTCTGATAATGTTGTAGAAAAGCCAGAGGTTGAACCTCAAAAGAACACGTGGATGAGACAAACTATAGTCTGTGTTTACCACCTTCTATAGCACTGATTATTGTAATTATTGTTGTCGTGATTGTAGCTATCATGTTCTATTATATATCCAAGGGTTCGAGCAGATGGCGGTATATAACATCGATAAAGTAAACATAGAGCCTTGGTTTTAAGTTTTGTTATATTCAAATTCGAAAACAAATGATTCATGCCTCAAAAATGCAGGAAAACATGTTGAAGTTCCACAAAGAGCTTTCTATCGGCCTCCTCCATCACAGTTTGAACAGAAGAAACCCTGAATGTCGAGCAGCTGATGACGAGGAGAACGAGGATGAGGATGAGGAGGAGGGTTTTGTCTCACTGAATTTTAGATATGATAATGCCCAAAATGCAAGGGGCACTTCAGGAAAACAGGAAGACCCTGAACCTCATGCCCAAGATACCTCAGAGAAGAGCGACGAAGGCAGTAACCAGGACAACCCCGTCACTCACCAGGAAGAGAGCATGGATTTAGTCTCTCAGGATGAACCTCATGTCCAAGATGCCATAGAGAATGATCACAATCCAAGCAGTAACCAGGACAAGCCCGTTCCTCGCCAGGAAGAGACCACACCAAACAAGCCCGTTCTTGACCAGGAAGACAGCACACCTCATGCCCACCAGCCAGAAGAGAGAATACAGGATAATGCTATTCTTGACCAAGAAAAGAGCATACATGCCAAAGACCAGGAAGAGAGCACACCTCATGCCCATCACCTGGAAGAGAGAACACGGGACAACCATGTTCTTGAGAAGGACAAGGGCACACAGCCCAAGACCAGGAAAAGAGAACATCTCATGCCATTCACCTGGAAGAGAGAACACAGCACAACCCTGTTCTTGACCAGGAAGAGAGCACACATGCCAAAGAGGATATACAGATGAGTGATTCAGGCCTTGACCAAGTTGACTCTTCTATGGTTGAAGGAGCAGATAACCACAAATCCTCCAATTCATTAGTAACAAAGACACCAATTGTGAGAGTAGGCAGGAGGACGGTTGTTCCTCCTATAAGAATAATAATCTCATTACTTTTGAAGAATGTGAATTGTTGTCTTCTATTGGTTGTGATTAGGTCTACCGATTTGTCAAAGCAGAATGGTAAGTCTATGGATATTTATACTCACAACTTTATGAATATTAGCACTAGTTTGTTGAGAGTTGTTTTAATTGATTAACTGACTGATATTCATATCATGTTTTTAATCCATGAAGCAATGATCATGAACTGTTGAATGTGTGTTGGACTATCATGAAGGGGGGCAAATTTGTAAAGTTCTTTGGGGAAGGTGACAATGCCCTGAGCATTATGAATGCATTCATTGAATGCCTCAATCATGATGATAGGATTAAAGGCTCCAACAAACAGAATAATTATACCTCCATAAAAACTGGAATGTTTTTCTGTTGATAAAGTTATCCATGAACAATAACGTGTATATAAGCCAAATTGTGCAGACCAGCGATGGATTCCTGGGAAGTATTGTGAAAGCGCTTCCTGATGACGGAATCAAACACCAAAAAGAAAAAGAAATAGAGCAGATTTACGTAAGTGATGCAGAATTCTAATGATAATACACATGATAATTTAATCAACATTCTAATGCATGTTAATTTTTGCAGCTATCTTGTCCTACCATTCACCATCAAGAATGGTTTGTGTTCTTTGTCGATGTTAGTATGAAAGACCAGATCTCTGTCGTGCATCACAGTGAATCGAAGCTATAGCATGCATGTTTCTAACTTCACACACCAAAAGTTTTATTTTCTGCTTCAACTCTACATTATCCTTCTGGAGTCATAGTTGTTTCATGTGATAAAGTAGAACATATGCCAAAAGTTTTCTGAGTGTACATGATGCAAAAAATACTGTGCTTAACCTGCATTATCTCTCATTTTCATTTCAATTTATAGGACATAACGTGCATTATCTCTCATTTTCATTTCAATTTGCAGAGCAAGGCTAAACGATACAAGGCAGCAAAACTGGTCCACCTTCTTCTCCATGAGAGAAATACTGTGGAGCAGCCTGAAATGATTGCTGACATAGTGCGAAAACATGAAGAGGAGAAAACAAAAAAAAAGAAAAAAACCAAGAAGAAGTTTGTTTGCGTTGCCATAAACTGATGTGTTGTGCTAAACTATCCAAAGTACTACTGTTACTCTTCATGATATGTTACTACCCAAACTGTGTACTGTTACCACTCAATCCTGTTACCACTCAAAGTAATACTATTACCACTCCTGGTACACTTCATTATATGTTACTACCCAAAATGTCTACTGTTACTCCTACAGGCCTGTTACCACCCAAAGCTATTCTATTACTCCATAGTGTAATTCAGGCGAGGAGGGGATGGTTCGCCGTCCACCTCGACTTCGGTGGTGCGACGATTACCCCTAGGGCACGAGTGGAAGAAGAGGGGCGGGGGATGCAAAGTGG
Organism: Triticum aestivum; assembly: GCF_018294505.1. NCBI lineage: Eukaryota > Viridiplantae > Streptophyta > Magnoliopsida > Poales > Poaceae > Triticum > Triticum aestivum. Next base: position 703,390,125 of record NC_057803.1, read on the forward strand.
TCGTGTCGGCTTTTTCTGGACGATGCGTACATTACAGAAAAAAACAATGTATCACTATACTTAACATGATTAGAGTTGACGAGGGAGAGGTAGGGGAAGGAGGAGAGAACAAAGCTAGTAGTGATGGGGGAGAAGCTGTTAGCTTTAATGTTGATGCATGTATCTGCATTTAGTTTGCTTTTGTCATGTATGTAGGATAGGTTTAGACGAGTGGAGAAGGCGAGATGCCAAGGGGTCGTGCGATACGACGACGATGGCGAGATGCCGATGGTGGCGCCAGGTAGCGTGGCCGTGTGATGCGGCAAGTGCGACCAAGGCTGGAGCGTGGGACTCTACGATGCATGTTGAGTTGGCCTAGTCCTTTGGCCGTTAAGAGGAGGTTGAGCAAGGGCCGTGCATGTAGTAGTGATTAGGCTGCATGCATGAGTTTGTTAGCCGGTGCTGCAGGTCCTGCGGATATTCAACGAAAGTTGGGGTCGTCCGTGCAGTACTGGCCGTAGGAAAAGGTCATGTGTTAGTGGCCTGGGTTAGTGCGTGAGTGCATGGGTTAGTGGGTTAGTGTAGCCGGGTGTGGCGGCTGGCTTGGCAGGTCGGTCAATCACTTGTGTATATAAGCACTGCTTTGAGTTAATGAAAGAGTTGAAGCCTTTGAGGGCTGAGGCAAAATGTAGCCTATGTGATATTCACCGGGAGACAAGGCAAAGCTAGTTTCTCCTTGGTGAAGTGTGTGTCCGTGTGAGTTTTCCTCCATAGTGTGTTCTTGTGTCAGACAAGGAGATTTAAGCTGTGAGAGGCAGCAAGAGGTAGAAGAAGAAACGGCGCTGCGAGGAGGCGGCGGGCGCTGCGAGAGGGCGGCGCCAACAATTAATATCAGAGCCTTGTTGATCCGCGTCAATGGCGACGGCGACACGGCGGACTCCGTGTGAGGTGGAGGACATCGGCACGAGGTGGAGGCCGTCGGCGGCGAGAAGCCGTTGGTGGCCGATTGCGGTGTGATGCCGTCACAAAGAGACGTGGTGCGATGCTGCTAAGAAGATGTATGGCGGCGCGATGCCATCACTCGAGTCGATGCGATGCTGACGACGGTGGTGCGATGCCATCGTCATCATGGAGAGTTGGTGCGAAGCCAATGTTGTGGTGCGACGGCGCAAGATGATGATGGTGTGGCGATCGGCGCCGCGAAGGCGTCGTCCACGTCAAGAGATGGTCGTTGCATGCGGCAGGAGGTCGTGTTACACGGCACCGCGACAGCGCCGTCCACGGCAAGAAGGCGTGGTGATTGGCGTTGCGAGGGCGTCATCCACGACGACGAGATGGTCCATGGCAACTGGCGCCGTGATGGCGTCCACAACGGCAAGTGGCTGCGGCGCTGCGATGGCGTCGACAAGTGGTTGCGGGTGATCCGCATCGGAGATTGGGGAATCAAGATTAAGGGGGAAAATGTTAGCTTTAATCTTGATGCATGTATCTGCATATTTAGTTTCCTTTTGTCATGTATGTAGGATAGGTTAGAGAGTAGCTAGTCCGGTGAAGCTTCAGCAGAGACGAGTGGAGAAGGCGAGATGCCAAGGGGTCGTGCGATACGACGACGATGGCGAGATGCCCATGGTGGCGTGAGGCTGCAGTGTTGCGCGAGGCAGCGTGGCCGTGTGATGCGGCAAGTGCGACCAAGGCTGGAGCGTGGGACTCTACGATGCATGTTGAGTTGGCCTAGTCCTTTGGCCGTTAAGACGAGGTTGAGCAAGGGCCGGGCATAGGCGTGCGTGTAGTAGTGATTAGGCTGCATGCATGAGTTTGTTAGCCGGTGCTGCAGGTCCTGCGGATATTCAACGAAAGTTGGGGTCGTCCGTGCAGTACTGGCCGTAGGAAAAGGTCATGTGTTAGTGGCCTGGGTTAGTGCGTGAGTGCATGGGTTAGTGGGTTAGTGTAGCCGGGTGTGGCGGCTGGCTTGGCAGGTCGGTCAATCACTTGTGTATATAGGCACTGCTTTGAGTTAATGAAAGAGTTGAAGCCGTTGAGCGCTGAGGCAAAATGTAGCCTATGTGATATACACCGGGAGACAAGGCAAAGCTAGTTTCTCCTTGGTGAAGTGTGTGTCCGTGTGAGTTTTCCTCCATAGTGTGTTCTTGTGTGAGACAAGGAGATTTAAGCTGTGAGAGGCAGCAAGAGGTAGAAGAAGAAGCGGCGCTGCGAGGAGGCGGCGGGCGCTGCGAGAGGGCGGCGCCAACAATTGGTATCAGAGCCTTGTTGATCCGCGTCAATGGCGACGGCGACGCGGCGGACTCCGTGTGAGGTGGAGGACATCGGCGCGAGGTGGAGGCCGTCGACGGCGAGAAGCCGTTGGTGGCCGGTTGCGGTGTGATGCCGTCACAAAGAGACGCGGTGCGACGCTGCTAAGAAGATGTATGGCAGCGCGATGCCGTCACTCGAGTCGGTGCGATGCTGACGACGGTGGTGCGATGCCATCGTCATCATGGAGAGTTGGTGCGAAGCCAATGTTGTGGAGCGACGGCGCAAGATGATGACGGTGTGGCGATCGGCGCCGCGAAGGCGTCGTCCACGTCAAGAGATGGTCGTTGCATGCGGCAGGAGGTCGTGTTACACGGCACCACGACAGCGCCGTCCACGGCAAGAAGGCGTGGTGATTGGCGAGGGCGTCATCCACGACGACGAGATGGTCCATGTCAACTGGCGCCGTGACGGCGTCCACAACGGCAAGTGGATGCGGCGCTGCGATGGCGTCGACAAGTGGTTGCGGGTGATCCGCATCGGAGATTGGGGAATCAAGATTAAGGGGGAAAATGTTAGCTTTAATCTTGATGCATGTATATGCATATTTAGTTTGCTTTTGTCATGTATGTAGGATAGGTTAGAGAGTAGCTAGTCCGGTGAAGCTTCAGCAGAGACGAGTGGAGAAGGAGAGATGCCAAGGGGTCGTGCGATACGACGACGATGGCGAGATGCCGATGGTGGCGTGAGGCTGCAGTGTTGCGCGAGGCAGCGTGGCCATGTGATGCGGCAAGTGCGACCAAGGCTGGAGCGTGGGACTCTATGATGCATGTTGAGTTGGCCTAGTCCTTTGGCCGTTAAGAGGAGGTTGAGCAAGGGCCGGGCATAGGCGTGCATCTAGTAGTGATTAGGCTGCATGCATGAGTTTGTTAGCCGGTGCTGCAGGTCCTGCGGATATTCAACGAAAATTGGGGTCGTTCGTGCAGTACTGGCCGTAGGAAAAGGTCATGTGTTAGTGGCCTGGGTTAGTGCGTGAGTGCATGGGTTAGTGGGTTAGTGTAGCCGGGTGTGGCGGCTGGCTTGGCAGGTCGGTCAATCACTTGTGTATATAAGCACTGCTTTGAGTTAATGAAAGAGTTGAAGCCGTTGAGGGCTGAGGCAAAATGTAGCCTATGTGATATTCACCGGGAGACAAGGCAAAGCTAGTTTCTCCTTGGTGAAGTGTGTGTCCGTGTGAGTTTTCCTCCATAGTGTGTTCTTGTGTGAGACAAGGAGATTTAAGCTGTGAGAGGCAGCAAGAGGTAGAAGAAGAAGAAGCGGCACTGCGAGGAGGCGGCGGGCGCTGCGAGAGGGTGGCGCCAACAATTGGTATCAGAGTCTTGTTGATCCGCGTCAATGGCGACGGCGACGCGGCGGACTCCGTGTGAGGTGGAGGACATCGGCGCGAGGTGGAGGCCGTCGGCGGCGAGAAGCCGTTGGTGGCCGGTTGCGGTGTGATGCCGGTACAAAGAGACGCGGTGCGACGCTGCTAAGAAGATGTATGGCGGCGCGATGCCGTCACACGAGTCGGTGCGATGCTGACGACGGTGGTGCGATGCCATCGTCATCATGGAGAGTTGGTGCGAAGCCAATGTTGTGGTGCGACGGCGCAAGATGATGACGGTGTGGCGATCGGCGCCGCGAAGGCGTCGTCCACGTCAAGAGATGGTCGTTGCATGCGGCAGGAGGTCGTGTTACACGGCACCGCGACAGCGCCGTCCACGGCAAGAAGGCGTGGTGATTGGCGTTGCGAGGGCGTCATCCACGACGACGAGATGGTCTATGGCAACTGGCGCCGTGACGGTGTCCACAACGGCAAGTGGCTGCGACGCTGCGATGGCGTCGACAAGTGGTTGCGGGTGATCCGCATCGGAGATTGGGGAATCAAGATTAAGGAGGAAAATGTTAGCTTTAATCTTGATGCATGTATCTGCATATTTAGTTTGCTTTTGTCATGTATGTAGGATAGGTTGGAGAGTAGCTAGTCCGGTGAAGCTTCAGCAGAGACGAGTGGAGAAGGCGAGATGCCAAGGGGTCGTGCGATACGACGACGATGGCGAGATGCCGATGGTGGCGTCAGGTAGCGTGGCCGTGTGATGCGGCAAGTGCGACCAAGGCTGGAGCGTGGGACTCTACGATGCATGTTGAGTTGGCCTAGTCCTTTGGCCGTTAAGAGGAGGTTGAGCAAGGGCCGGGCATAGGCGTGCATGTAGTAGTGATTAGGCTGCATGCATGAGTTTGTTAGCCGGTGCTGCAGGTCCTGCGGATATTCAACGAAAGTTGGGGCCGTCCGTGCAGTACTGGCCGTAGGAAAAGGTCATGTGTTAGTGGCCTGGGTTAGTACGTGAGTGCATGGGTTAGTGGGTTAGTGTAGCCGGGTGTGGCGGCTGGCTTGGCAGGTCGGTCAATCACTTGTGTATATAAGCACTGCTTTGAGTTAATGAAAGAGTTGAAGCCGTTGAGGGCTGAGGTAAAATGTAGCCTATGTGATATTCACCGGAAGACAAGGCAAAGCTAGTTTCTCCTTGGTGAAGTGTGTGTCCGTGTGAGTTTTCCTCCATAGTGTGTTCTTGTGTGAGACAAGGAGATTTAGCTGTGAGAGGCAGCAAGAGGTAGAAGAAGAAGCGGCGCTGCGAGGAGGCGGCGGGCGCTGCGAGAGGGCGGCGCCAACAGAAGCAAGTGAGGTAGAGAGAGGGGGAGAGGGATTGGATAAGGTGGGTGTTGCGTCTTAGCAGCTGCGCTGGTTCAGACCCGATGCTGCTGCTAAGTGCCATAGCAGTAGCGCGGGATCTGTTGCCTGCGCTGTTGATAAGTGGTGCCCACCAGGTGGCATAGTGCAACCATAGCTGCAGTGTTGGGTTCGCTACCCATGAAACTACTATCGTTTAGCAGTAGCGCTAGGTATGTTGGTCATATTGCTAATATAGGTAGCCTGGTGGGTACGACGGGGACCACTTAGCACCAGCGTGGTTTGTATGCATGTGCAACTGCTACTGGATTACCTGTAGCGCATTTCCACCCCGCACTACTTTACAGTAGCAATAGCGCATGCCTGTTACCCGCGCTACAATTAAGCTTCTATGTATATGGTTTTCCCTAGTAGTGTAGGGTTCACATAGCTAGGTAACACCACATATTTAGAGCATCTCTAGAAGATCACGCAAATTGGGCCATCAGCTATAATAACCGCCAGTTTTCAAGATCTATCCCGTAAACCCGGCCCGAATAGATACACCAAATTCGGCTGTCTCGTAAAATATTTTGTGGAATCCCGCATTCGTGAGCCCAATTCCTATATATATATGGGATTTCCTTTGGCGGGAGGGTCAACCCCAACCGCTTTCCTAGAAGCCAAGTCCATGGCTTCCCGAGCTTCGCCAAATCGCACCGCTGCTGTTGCAAGCCGCAATCGCCACACGCAAGCTGCCACACATCGCGGCCACCGCCCGCGAGCTGCTGCACACCGGCGCCCCCGAGCAAGCTAGCTAGCTGCCACTATATCGTTAGCGAGCGAGCTAGCTAGCAGCCGCTGCGTCGCGAGCGAGCTATCTAGCCACCGCTGCCGTGAGCTAGCTAGCTAGCTTCTGCCGCCACCGCCAGCTAGACCACGTTGTCCTGGCCACGAATGCAAGCCCTTTCGTGTCCACGACCATGAGGAGCCAATTGGAATTTAATTTTCCCTTTTAAGGGGTTTTATACCATTTTGCAGGACCTTCTTGTAAATTTAAATACTGACTTGGTGGGTTTCACATTTGACCGAAAACAATTTTTACGGGATCTTTTCATTCGCGAGGTTCGTCGTGCAAACTTGGTTTACAGGATACCGTAAACCACTTTTATGGGACGAGCGTATACTGGATCTGCTAGAGATGCTCTTAACACCATTGGCCAAAGGTAGCTAGTAGAGTTGGACATAGAACCTACTCTTCTAAGCAGTATTGGAGCTTGGGTCGAATTCTATGGGGCAATGGGCAGGGGGCAAACAATATGTGTTTGGGGCTCATTTTCCTTGACATATGGGCCAAATAGTAATTGGTATACCAAAACTATCATGGATTGGGGTCACAACAAAGGTCGTGTAATGGGGCCTGACATACATATTAGTTACAATTCGTTATTGTAGCCTGGCATCCAATCAAAAGAGACGAAGTTCGTCGTTGGGTCATTGTCCAAATATTCCACTTGAGATTATTTGACTATATTCTAACTAAGGTACTCACGAGCCAGGTGGGGATCAAATAAAATAACACATTCACAGACTACGACACTACATTTATATGCAAGTCGCAATTTTTCAATCTCCACTAAATTCACCACAGACTAATCTCAGTCTCCATCATAGATCGAGGGGCATGTGTTCACTAATTTTACATAAGAATATACAACTAAATAAATACATACTAATGTGAAAATCTGAATGACATGATCGATACACCTAGATTAAAAGAGGTAAACGGAGATCATGAAGATATATCTAGTAGCATCAAAATATATACCTAACCTCAACAAAGCAGAACCTATATGTCATTAAGAGAAAGTCTAGCCAGCTGAATCAAACAGAAGGCCTTGAGTACTAGACAAAACTATAAAATAAGTTTAGATCTTACTTGCCATCAAGAAGATATAAATTCACCGAAGCAAACAATATAATACTTGTCAAAAGACGCCACATATTCTTCCTCTAGTTACGAACCTTGGAATAAGCTGGCCTAGATCAAAGCGTAGTATCAGAACCTACATCTTCTGCGTTTTGACACTAGCACAATCTGTTACAAGGTAAACACAAACGCTGGCATTCACACATGGATCTTTCAGTTAAAATTCACTATTAATATAGGCAAAAATTTGAACGTAACCAGTTGTAATATTATCCAAAACAGGAGATGCGAGACCTTCAACAGCTCTACAACAGCCAACGTGTTTCATGGCCCAAAACAAAATCCATCCGGAGCAACGATACGAGGCCGTAGGTACTGGATCCGAAGCAGACGCTGCCAAGGAAGGAAGGAGGAATTAAACAAGAACTCATGGGGAAACGTTAACAATCCGAGAGGGAGGGGAGGAAGACGAGGCGTTCACCCGATCGATGGATTGCAGTGAAAACGGGAAAGAAATCCTGGGCAATTAGTGGAGGGTTCTTGATCTGCGTCGCCGGGAAGGGAGCCCCCTTGGACTAGGCTGCTCGTGACGACGCTGGGACTAGGCGGGCTCGTGACGACATCGGGAGGTTTCCAAGGGGAATGGGGAGCGGTTCTTTGGTTATGTCCTCGTCGCCTTGTCGGTAAGAAGGGTGAGAGGCCGAGGGGTATTGGCGATGAGATTGGGAGTTCAGGCGGTGGCGGTCTACATCTCGGAGAAAGGAAGTGGAAGGGGGGAGGCGGCTGTTAGGTTAACGCGAGGGGCCGGGAAGGTGAAGCGCTGGGATCGCGTCCACATGCGTGCCAATTCCTTTCCTTTTTCCTTTTAATTTGAGAAGATAAATACGTTATTATCTTTTCTTTACCTAACAATATTAAAAGGCGAGTGATGGGCGCCGGTGCGCCGGCCCAAATTTGGGCCGGTCGGTCGCTAGCTGCACAATCCGCGCGTGCATAACCGCACGATCTGTTGTTCCTTCTCCATCCTCCTCGCACATCTCTCAGGCGAAAAAATAAGGAGCGCTCTCGACAGCACGCAACACCCTCCGCATCTTGCGCACCCGCACCCCCCGTCATAGCTCACCATCTTCGCCGGTTGCAGCTTGCTAGCATCGTATCTCGCCGCCAGATAAAGGGTCCAGTAGTTCTCGTCCCATCGATGATTGTAGCAAAAACAAAATGACGGCTGTTGCTATCCGCGTTGCCGGTTCCAACAAAACCCAACGAAGCAACCCCCTGTTGTGGTGCCAGCAAAAACCAATGATGCATCTCCCCGTCATGCTGGTCCCATCGTAGGTTCCAGCAAAAAGAAATTGCCGGTTGCAGCAAAATTGGCACATGGTTCCAGCAAAAATCGTGATATGGTGATAGCAAATTTTGAGGTTGGTCCCAGCAAAAATAAAAAACAATGGAAGCAAAAATGCAAAAACTTGGGAAATGTCTCGACAATCGAAACACGGGAGGTAGCAAAAATTGAAGTGGTTCCACCAAAACGAAACACCATTGGAAACAAAATTCTAAAAATTGGACGCTTCTTCTAGCAAAAGAAAAAATGTCTAATTGTAGCAAAAAAAGGATCTGGTTCCAGTAAACTAGAACGCCAGTGGTAGCAACGGTGGTAACAAAATTTTGAGCTAGTTCCAGCAATCCTAAAGAGCGATGGTAGCAAAAAAAAAAACAATAAAATTGGGACGAAACCAAAAAACATTGGTAGTAGCAATTTTAGGTGTTGGTCCCAGCTTCTTGCTGCCGTACTTGTAGCACTTTAGCTGGGGGCGTTCTCGCCGTCTTGCTGGCTGTAGACCGCCTCGTTGGTGCAGTTGGGCGTCAGCGGCTAGCGGTGGCGGTCGTCGCCATTCTCAACGCTTGCCTCTGCTGCTTGCAGGCCCGCCAGATGTGGCATGCAGCTCCCCTTGCACAGCACCTCAACGCCTCATACTCCTGCCCGTGAGGAAGCAACTTCGTCTGGACGCAGTTGCATCAGCGGCCAGCGTAGGAACACCAGCCAGCGGTGGAAGGGGGCTTGCGTGGAGCGGGGTGCGGAGCGGACGAGAGCGAGATGAATTGGGAGATGGTGTGGCGGAGGGCTCTCGCTGGTGACGGGATGGAGGAAGGGAAGGGAAAGGGAGGGGATTGGATAGAGGATGGAGATGCACTGCGTTTGTGGATAAGAAAAGAGAAGCCGTGGAGGAGATAAGGCTCGTGGGCCTGCAGTGGACACGCGTGAGGGAGGAGACTGGTCGAGCGCTCAGCCGGTTGTCCGTTCCGAAACGTTTCCCATATTAAAAGACGGAGTGAAAGCTCTCCATCCGTCATCCCCTTTATATGCGTTAATTCTATCTATGTTAACTATGCAGATTAACGGTTGAGATTTAAAAGAACTTTTTTTTCTATCCTCTCTTCTCTATTAAAAAAGGCAGCCTTCCATTATCCGTCCTCTTCCGCCAAGCCCCGATCCACTTGTTTTTTTACTTAGAACGGAATGCTGCCCTGATTGATCTTGTTCCTTTTTTTGCACGGAACCCATCGATCTCTTGACCCCAAGGATCGATTTCTTAATTTTTTACCAAAGAAGTCTAGCCAGCCAGCGCACGGCATCAAACCAGCCCATAGAAGCCCAACCAGTGTAGCGCGATATGAGAGAAAGCCCAGACGACCCGCATAGGTGTAACGGCATATTTATCCTTTAATAGTTTTGGTGATTGATGACAATGCTTTTACGGACTAATTGTGTGCATGGAGCATTTCAGATATATCATATTTAAATACAAGAAAATTTAGTGCCCCTCGAAGACTATTGAGGACGGCATTTCTCTACGTTTCTTTTCGGTGGATTTGAGTCGTAGGAAAGTCGTACTATTAAGAGGGGGTCTGCATTGGAAAGGTTTGGGTCAAATCAACACGTAGACGTTTGTCCCTTTTTGCACCTCTTTTCCTTTGGCTCTTTGGAGCATCCTCCGTCTCCCCGTGTCTCTGCAAAACGAAGGACTCCTAATGTTGTTGAACTGAGGTAGGCGGTAGTACTGCTCTCCAGAGCGGTACTACCGCAGGCCCATGCTGTAGTACCGGCCTCCAGCACGGTAGTACCTTAGGTGCTCACGGTAGTACCGCTCCTTAGGAACGGTAGTACCATGGCCTCAGGCCAGGCGCAGCTGCTCGAGCGGTAGTAGGGGCAGATGTAATTTTTTACATCCGCACCCTACACGGCAGTACCGCCCCATGGGCGCAGTAGTACCATGTGCTCTGGCCAGGCACAGCAGCATGAGCGGAAGTAGGGGCGGATGTAATTTTTTACATCCGCGCCCTACACGATAGTACCGCTCCGGGTTTGCGGTAGTACCTGTCGGATTTTTGTATAGATCAAAACTCATCGGAAGTAGTCACAGATGTATTTTTATATGTCCGTGCCTTCTCAGCCTAGACTATTCCTGCCTTGCGGTAGTACTGCAAGGGAGCGCGGTAGTACCGCGCCAGCGTTCTACTGCTCTTTGCCTCTGCGCTACAGGTCTGGTCTAGCCCCTGCCTTGCCAGCGGTAGTACCGCAGGGCCTTGCGGTAGTACCACATGTCTGGTGCCGTAGTACCACTCTTCGCGGGCTGAGTTGGTGGATAACGGTTGGATTTGTTCTTTCACTATATAAGGGGAGTCTTCTTCTCCGAGTTGACTACCTCTTCCACCTCTAAGCTCCACTAATGCTCTAAGCTCCATTTTCACCCGATCTCTCTCCCTAGCCAATCAAACTTGTTGATTCTCTAGGGATTGGTTGAGAAGGCCCCAATCTACACTTCCACCAAGAGAAATTTGATTCCCCCCACTAATCCCTTGCGGATCTTGTTACTCTTGGGTGTTTGAGCACCCTAGATGGTCGAGGTCACCGCGGAGCCATAGTCCATTATGGTGAAACTACGTGGTGTCGTTGGGAGCCTCCAATTAAGTTGTGGAGATTGCCCCAACCTTGTTTATAAAGGTTCGATCGCCGCCTCCAAGGGCACCAATAGTGAAATCACGACATCTCGCATTGTGTGAGGGCGTGAGGAGAATACGGTGGCCCTAGTGGCTTATTGGGGAGCATTGTGCCTCCACACTGCTCCAACGGAGACATACTTCCCCTCAAAGGGAAGGAACTTCGGTAACACATCCTTGTCTCCATCGCTTCCGCTTTTGGTTATCTCTCACCTTTACTTATGCAAGCTATATTGTGTTATATCCTTTGCTTGCTTGTGTGCTTATTGTTGTTGCATCATATAGGTTGGTCATCTAGTTGCATATCTAGACAACCTACTTTGATGCAAAGTTTAATTTGGTGAAAAGGTAAAAATTGTTAGTTGCCTATTCACCCCCCCCCCCCTCTCTAGTCAACTATATTGATCCTTTCAATAGGTCTATTTTTTTTGCTTCGTCCTACGTCCGCACTACATACGTCGTGCCACACGCCAATTGGTTTCGCTTCCGGAAAAGTAGGATCACGAGGCGATCAAAGGAGGCGACAAGGGTTCCCTTATGTACCGCCGATTCCCCCTCTCTCCATCGGCCGCTCCGGCGGCGGGAGGGAGCAGGAACCTCGGGTCTGTCCGCTAGGTGTGTGTGTGGTAGGGTTACAGTTGAGGGTGACGTTACCGAGGCCGTTGCGGTGGTGTCGCATTGGAATAAGTTTCTCTGGGCTTCGTTCGCGGTCAGGCGAGGCTTTCGCCTTCGCCTAGGAGCCAGCGGCGTGGGGGATCCCTGGATCTCATCGAGGTCGCGGCTATGGTGGCTGGAGGTCCATCGGCATTGGTCGTTTGGGTCCTTGGATGGGCGATGGATGCAGGGAGACGAGGACCCTTCTTCCTCCTTGTCGGCATGATTTGCTGCTGTTGTTGTTCTCTTTCCTCTACGCTGATGCTGGAGGGAGATCCTGCTTTGCCAGGGTGGATGGCCCGACCGCGGTGCTAGACCGGTCGGATGACTCGAGTTCTCTTCCTTCCGGAAGGGACACTTTTCACGGTGCTCAAAGCCAAAGATGGCGAGCGGCTGTTGCAGGTGTGTTGGATTGATGTCCACGCCCCCTCGGCGCTGGTGTCAAGAAGGGAGGAAGTAGCGTGGCGTCAATTGTATCATGGTCAAAGATGATTACCTGCTTGCGCCTGGTTGCTGATCCTTCTGCTGCAGGGGTCTTCTCTCAAGATTCAGGGATGATGACACAAGGCTCCGGAGATCTTCTTGTGTTCTGGTTGTCTTAGGGTACTCTAGGTGTTCATGGTTCTTTGTGTTTGCGTTTCAGTGTGTTTGTAAGGATGAACTACCTTATACTATTTCATGATTCGAAGGAAAAAAAATTCCCAAACAAATATTGGTTTCGCT